>NC_134354.1:391449388-391651888 GCF_048569485.1 Anomaloglossus baeobatrachus | reverse complement strand
AATTACAATTTTATCTTCTTGCTTTAATAAATAGGAGTATATTAACGACTAATCTTGGAGAAATTTCTGCATATTAGGGATGCCTGTTGTAGGGAATCTTTGGTGTATCATTGGCACTTGTTATGTATATGTTATTAATCCTACACAGGATCCCTGCTGGATATTATATACTAGGTTACACTGATTAATATACGAATATATATAAGTATAAGTATGTTAAAGAATCAATAAATATAAAAGAATCTAGAAAGAAATATTATATTTGATTCAATGACCCAATGGATATAAAGAAAAAATATCCAGCAGAGATCTACTTCATTATCATGAAATGTATTCCTAATGAGCCTTCTATTGGGCAATCTAAAAGGCCGTGCATATTTTTCTATGTAAAGATCAGATCTGTGTGCCCTATAGAGATGTGGCATTATATACTGAGAATAGTTGCATGATCTATACCTGCTGTGTATGTAAAGCAGGTCTTTTCAGCCTGTAATATATATTGGCGTCGCAGAGATTACATGCAAATATATAGCCGTAAGGGTTCGCTGCGATACGCAGACGCAATAGTAATTCATCTAGGACGGCTGAGTATGACAGAATGCGATGTACTGCGCATGCGCGTTGACGTCAGAGATGACGCATCACGCATGCGCACTAACATTGCCACTGTGATTGCCGATATACTATCGGTTTATGCAAATATATTGCGGGTATATAGATGGTCATATGCAGCATTCAGCCGTGATGCTATACCAGAAGGCCGCGGCTAATCTGTCAGAATTGAGGTGGATGTACGCCTGCATGGCGCGATGCGATGCACTGCGCATGCGCGCTGACGTCATGGTGACGATTCGCGCATGCGCGGTGGGGGCGATATGCCGCGCACGCGCGCGGACATCACTCAAAACTGTTTGGGATATACAGCTGTAGTGATTTAACTACTGCACGCAGGCGCAATAGTAACACTATGACGCGCCAGCCCATCTGACCTAGGGGCACACAGCTGATCTAGGTTATGCCGGCTTTATAAACCTCTATGGCTATGCAGATCCATAGAGTCTCCAGGGACGGAAGTGGCTGTTTATCTGGACAGGATCGCTCTGTGCTACCGCCGATTCCATTAAGGAAAGACTCCATGGATCTGCATACCTAATTGACTTTTTGTTATGGCAAGTAGATACAATGATCAGTGACTATGTTCATGTTTATGTTTATTTTCCACACATGCATGTGTTATTTCTAATGATACAAATATGCAAACCTGATAGACTGTATTCTGCTTTTTATAGCCTCCTGATGAACCACAATAATTCATGTGGGGAAACGCGTTGAGGTGAAGATCAAACTAAAAGGCTTGATGTTAAACTCACTCTGAATATACTGAGACTGGATTCTATATGCTTGCCTACTCTGGACCTACTTAAACCATAATAGCGTTTGCCATGAGTATAATGGGAAAGAGCATATAAGCCCACAAGTTAAGTGTTTGTGAAGCATTATCCATAATCCTGGAGTGAGCAGCCTATATATATTTGAATAATCATTGTATGCTATATGTATGCGATTTTCCTTGTTATCAAGGGCCTATATGTACTTTAAACTATTGTATGCTTTATGTATGCGAACTGTCCTTGATATCAAAGTTCTATGTACTATAATTGATTCACTGTAGGTGTGGATATTTAATTTATATATTCAAAATAAAGAAATATTTGGGAATATATCTGTCTGATACAAAAGGGGTAGTAAACCTGAAAATGTAAGACGTAAAAGTTTGCTTTTGTCTATGTGTATATAATTATTGGGACAGCTAGTAGTGTGCAGAATTATCAAGCAACTAAATGGAAAACCGAAAGTCTCCCAGAAGACCAGACCATGTCCCTGTATGGATGGACACAGCCATTACACAGTACATAGCAGTCACACATACAGTATATAAGATTATCTCAGCACAGGAACATTATTGTAAACACATCCAACTGTATATATTATTCTTATTCCAAGATCTATTGATTTAAAATCGACTTTGAAATTAACTTTGTGGGAAAACCCCTTAAAACGGACATGCAACGCGACTTTCCAAGCCACAGTATGTCAATTTATGCTGCAGGAATGCAAGTGTTCTCCACAGGGAGAACAAAGTGAAAGTCCGCAGTGCCCAAACCCTGCAGTTGACGCTTTGCAATGATAAGTTTTTATAGAACTGATCACAGCAGTAAGTTATTCTGAACACAGATGCACATTACACTGCATGTCTCCTCAAATTGGGAAATTCATCACTGCTGATGTCACTTTTATAGAACTCAAGTAGCAGTAGGTCTACAGCATGGAGACACTGGGATTACTGTTAGGGTACGCTCACACGAGCGTATAAATCGGACCAGTGCAATACGAGAAAATCTCGCATTGCACTCGGCCCCAAGTTAAACAATGCTGCAGTTCAGATCAGTGATTTTTTTCTCAGCCCTAAACGGACTGAGGAAAAAAATCACAGCATGCTACGATTGTCTGCGAGAGCCGTATCATTCGCACCCATGCAAGAAAAACATCAGACTGCACACAGATGTTATCCCAGTGCAGTGCGATATACGCACAGGCTGACAATGGAGGAGATGGGGGAGATTAACCCTTCCCGCTCCTCCACAGCGCCCACCCGCAGCGCAGCTTCGCAGCTGTGACCCGATCGCAAGATCAGGTCACAGTCACATGACACTCGGCTCAGGCTCACAGTAAAACCTCAGCCGGGGGTCATTAGCATCGGATGCCATACGCAAATGTGTCTGCAGCTTTATGGTCAGGACACCGCAAAAGATCTTGCAAAATTCCCATTAAAATGGTATAAGATAATGCATAAGAGTAGTTGGAAACTTAGCTGGCTGCAATCCACTACACAAAGTCAACTAGAAGTAGCGGTGGAATGTTCCTAACAAACCTAGACGCCTCGTCACCGCCGGAGAACAAACTTCAAAGATGAAATGAGGAATCCTGACTTGCCTCAGAGCAGCCCCAAAGGAAAGCCAAAAGCCCCCAACATATAATAACGGTAATGTAAGAAAAAACAACACACGGATGGTAGATATAGAATTAAGCAAAGTGAGGCCCTGCTAGCTAGATATAAAAGTATAAGATAGATTGCTGGTTGCAGCCAGTAAAAACCCTGAAAAAATGCCAACAATCAAAAAATTCCCTTAAAAGACCACACGATCTTCCACCCACTATATCAGGAACTCTTGTGTAAATATATTTAAATAGAAAAAGCAAATATAATGGGAAAGATCTTAACTACAAAAACACAGGAGATACAAAAATACAAAAACTCATGAACAAAACAGGGAGTAATAACTCCCCTTCTTACTAAGAATAAATCGCCTTCCAAAAATAGTGCAGAAAGAGCATTTATTCACTTGCAAGAAACAAAAGGGAATATTCTGAAACATTGATTTAGAAAAGACAAAGATTAGGCAGAAACGCCCTTCAGTGCAAATTCAGCGTTTAACCAAGCAAAGATAAGAGAGCAAAATACTTATCAGACATAGCTGCAGACTCCAAATGACATGGAAACAAAACCGATGCAAAAGGAACGAAAAAAAACACTGTAGAAATCATTCCTAGAGAATCCAAAAAGGAGCAGAAGAAAGCAAAAACAGAACCTACAGGGAAAGGCTGGAGGACAAACTTCAGGACATCTTCACATGGAGCAGAAACAATCATAACCGGCAATGGTTAGACAAAAACTGCCTTCCTATATCCCCCCAGGCTGGACTCCATAGGCTACTTGAAGCAGCAATCATCTCCTACACCGGTCTGAGCTACAGATGCAGAATCAGATTCACTACCAACACTGGCCACCAGAGGGAGTCCAGAAACACTCCCGGGAACAGCACCATCTCTGATGATATTCACAACAGATTACCCTATACAAATCACATAGGAAACACAGAAACTGCTGTATGAATCACATTGGAGACACCAAGACTGCTGTATACATCACATAGGATATGCTGGGGCGGCAGCATATACATGACATAGGAGGCACTGGAAGACTAGTGCATATACATTTAGGAGATGCTGGGGCTGGAGCATATACATCACATAGGAGACACTGGGTGCATCATATACATCACATAGAAGACACTGTGGTGCAGCAAATACATTACAAAGGAGACGCTGGGGCTGGAGCATATACATCACATACACACTGGGGTGCAGCATATACATCACATAGAAGACACTAGAGCTGGAGCATATACATTACAATATGCAATCTGCTATGTAAAGTGTGGAGATTACAATGAAGAAGGGAGAGCAAGTTCCAAACTAATAGTCTGGATTAGAATATACTCATATTATTCAGGTAAAAATCAGGGTATGTTTTATATTATAGGACCTACCCCCATGTTAGTGTGATGATCATTTGTGCTATCTAAGCAACAATGTGTATACATCACCAAGGTTAGAGTAGAGAACTCTGCCCACATCAGCTGTGAGAGGTCAAATGCCTGAATCTTTTACACGTCATGCCGTGAGACTCAGAATATGTCCTGTTCTCATTAGTATTGCAGGTAAGACTCAGTCATTAAAAGGGAATCTGTCAATAGGATAAACCCTCCTTAAGCCCCCGTCACACATAGCCATGTCGTTAGCGAGATCGCTGAAACATCACAGGTTTTGTGACGCAACAGCGACCTCGCTACGTGTGACACATAGCAGCTACCGGCCCCCCGCTGCGATATCGCCGATCGTACCTGAACGTCCTGCTTCATTTTTTGATCGTTTGTGTCCCGCTGGGCAGCATGTATTGCTGCGTTTGACGCCATAACAACGACGAGCGACCTCGTTGGCGACTCAGAACTCAGCGTTCTATCGAGGTCTGAGTCGTCAGAATAGCTGCTGTGTGACAGGGTCCCAACGACCGCCGAGGATCGCTGTATCGTTGTTGCGTCGTTACTTAGATCTGCCTATTTGACCGCTCACTAGCGACCGTGTAGCGACATTCCAGCGAGCCTAATCAGGTCGTATCGTTGTCGGGATCACTGGAACGTCACTACGTGTAATGGGACCCTAAGCCTTCTACATTGGAATGCAGGTTATATATAGTTTAATAAAATAATATATTACCATCTACAATCCGAAGTCTTATTCCAGAGAAATCCAATTTTTATTATATGCAAGTGAGCTGATAAGATCTTCATGATAACCTACCTCTAAAGTTTATTTTAGCTCAACTTTGGTTTCATTCCAAACATTTGTAGCAGCACTTGTCTTCGTAGTGCTGTTAGCCCTGCTGCTGAGCTGAGCCCAAATTTAACTAGCAGTACAGCAGAGTTAAAACTTGTCTCATTACAAATACAAGCACATTTGCGTTTGTCTTCTAACAGAATTGTCAGCTCTTCTGTTTCCCCACAGTGGCTGCCTGTGAGATGTAATGCAGAAGCCCTATGATAAGACTGCAGTTGTAAATATTTTTGTAAAGAGACAAAAGGTCATTGCTGTACTGTGTTAGGACTTTTAGTGCTTGCAGGTGCAACCGGAGAGTGGACCCATTTGGCCACAGTCCTCAGGATACCAGAGGGTCGTGATTATAGCTCACACCAGATTTTTACCAGAGGCTCTGATGGAGAAGGTGGATTTGGCTGCAGGTAGAAACCAGATGCCACTCAGGGAGACTCTGTGCTTGACAGCTGACCCCAGGGGTATGTATCCAAACAGTCTCTGATGAGGCAAGTGCAGCTGGGATAACTGATGCAACAGGCTTGGCTGAGATGGAACGATGCAACAAGAGCGGCTGGTACAGCAGATTTGGCTGATTTGAAAGAATGCAGCAGCAGTGGCTGAGACAGCATGTTTGGCCAATATGGAATGATGCAGCAAGGGCAGCCAAGATAGCCGTTTCAGCAAATATGGAATGGTGCAGCAGCAGCCAGGACTACTAAATAGACAGGTGTAAGTAACACAGCAGCAGCGCATAGGTAAGAGACCTGAACAACTATCAAGACATCTCTAGGATTAGACCATGTTACCCAGGTACATCCCATATGGGGTGGATGACTTAAATACCTGGTGCCATTGGTTGAGCACTTCCAGTTTGGGGGTGGGCTCTACCTTTAAGAAAAGGTGCACGTGTTCTAAGAGTGCATCCAGGAGGCGTGCACAGGCCCCAGGAGTTGGAAGCAGGGTCCAGGGACAGAGCAGCTGCCGCTCAGCCTGAAGTCTGGAAGCCATGGATGTCCCAAAATGCTGGATTTCCTCCTTTGTGATGCTTTTTTCCAGGTCTTTACTGCAGATGACTTCAGTTGGTGCTTGTTTGTGGGTCTTTCTAATTCAGCTTTGACTTAAACATGTGAAAAGCACACTATGGAGTTGAAATTGACTCTGCCATTGTAGAATGTTCCACTTTTTTGCCTGAAAAAACTCCTGGGTTGCTTTTGCACTATATTTGGGTCATTGTTTATCTGTACTGGGAAACGTTGTCCAATCAATCTTGCTGAATCTGAGCAGAAATTATAGCCCTGAAAACTTCCAAATTCATCCAGCTGCTTCTGTCTTCAGTCATATTATCAATAAACACTAGTGACCTAGTGCCATTGGAAGCCATGCATGCTCATGCCAACATACTGTCTAAACCATGTTTTACAGTGTCACGCCAATAATCCGCTCGTGATCTCAGCGCCGGTCTACTTGACTCGCTGCTCCGCCTAAGGTCTGCACACTTAGACCCCTTTTTGCAGCTCTTCCAGCCTGCTGCATTCCATTGCTGTCTCCACCTGTCTATAGGGAGGCACAGCAAGATCCTGCAGCAATTTAACCCCGCTGTGTCCTACAGGCCTTCTCCATACTTTCTTCTTCCCATCATTCTATTACAAGTTGATCCTACTTTCATCTGTCCAAAGAGGGCTTTTTTTACAACTGGACTGCCTTCTTTAGATGCTAATAATCATCTTTATTTTTATATAGCACTAACATATTCTGCAGCGCTGTACATACATCAGGACTGGAAGACTATCCCCCTTGGAGCTCACAATCTAAATTCCCTATCAGCAGGTCTTTGGAGCGTGGGAGGAAACCGGAGTACCCAGAGGAAACTCACACAAACACAAGGAGAACATACAAACTCCTTGAAGATGTTGTCCTTGGTGGGATTTTTGAACCGACTGTTTGGGGTTTTTTTGCAACGTCTAATCAGGTATTTTTCTTTTTAAGGCTAAAGAATGGTTTGCACCTTGTAGTGAATCCTCTGTATTTGCGCTCACAAAGTCTTCTCTTTATAGTAGACAGATATTGAAACACCTACATCCTGGAGAGTGTTCTTCATTTGCGCTAATGTTGTGAAGGGGTTTTTCTGTCCATCACTTGCCTTTTGTGGGCTTACAGGCCATTTGAGTTCCCATTCTCACTAATGCTTTTTTTTTTTTTTGCAGAATGTACCAAATTGTTGATTTGGCCACGCCAAACACTTTTGCTCTCTCTGATTTCCTTTTCTGTTTTAGCCTAATGATGCTTTGATTCTCTTCCATTGAGAAAGCCTTTGATCACATGTTGTGGGTTCAGAACAACAGCTTCCAAATGTAAATGCCACAACTGAAATGTGCTTCACACATTTTACCTGCTTTACCCTTTCACGACAGGTGACATACTGGTACATCATTTGTCATTTCGCTGTAATCACCGCCAGCTGCTGCAGTGAGCCGGCGGTGATCCCTACACATGTCTGCTTATTTAAACAGCAGACATGTGGGGCTCTGCAATCCACTCGCGCCTGCTTGCTACTTAGATTGAGCTAGAAAATAATCAATGGCACTTCCTTTTTGTAAATGACTGTAGAGATTGGGGTGCACTTTAGGTGTATTTATTCAAATGTGCACGAAAAACTTCGATCGAGCTGCCAAAATGTGATAGCATGCTCTGCTCTGTTTCCGGCTCTAGCAATCTGAGCCAGTAGCACAGAATGTCTGGTCAGTGTTCCAATCGCTTGACAGCATGTGGACCAGACCAGCAGCTGAGACAAGAGTCACTGATGACGCTTTGTTTCAGGGAGGGGGCAGAGGCTGTGTCAGTGCACTGGGATTCTCAAACAAAGTACTATCATACAGGAAGTAAGGGGAAAAAAAATCAATAGTAGTTAGTGTAGTCAGGGATGGGTAGGGAATTTTTAATGCAGCTAGGGAAATAAGTAGATAGGGATTTAGACAAACTTCTTCAGCCTTTTGACCACTCCTTTTACATTTTAAGATAACCACAGTAAAGAATATCAACATTCTTTCTATATAATAAAAACAAGGATAAACTTGGATAGGGGGAAAGGAGATGGGGTAACTATGGGTACAAAGGAGGGAGGAAGGAAGGAAGGAAGGGAGGAAATAACGGCTTCAAACAAAAGTACATACAGAATAAAGTCTATAAACAAGTGGTTATGTATGGTCTAAACACTATAATGGCTTTGTAGGTGTAAAGGTTGGGTAATTCAAGGAAATAGGTCAGTTTATTAGAATGCTATGTTTATTGATAGGCGTACCATTTATTCCAATATTCAAGAGAATAAGACAGTCGTATTTTTTCAAAAGTGTATATGAGATTTTACTCATCGATTCATTCTGGAAGGGGGGTGGGGTGGGGGGTCAGAAGCTTTCCAATGTCTTGCAATAGTTTTAGCGACATTGAGAAAAGGATGTATTATAGAATGTTTGCTTATAAGTTGCCATTGGTTATCTAGATTTAGGGTGAAGGCAGGGGTTACATTTATTGTAGTGTTGAGATATTTTTTTTGTTATATGATTTTCTTACTGTTTCCCAGAAATATTTGATTTTAGAGGCGAAAAATATGTGACAAGGAGTACTAAGTTCTTGGTGTCACGGCTGCAATTTGATGCTCCCTCAGTACCGCCCCACTCACCATGCGACTTCTCGTGTCAGGTCTCCTTGCAGAGTTGCCTTTTGCAGCATTCCTTTTCAAGATGACACCTAACAATTGATCAACAGTACCTTGTTGCTTCAGGAAGGATGTTCTCAGACAGAAGTGGCCACTGAGCTTAGAGTGTCATCAGCAGGTTGCAATAGAGATAGAGAGAGACTGGAAGAGTCACATAAGGCATAGAAATTAACATCTTTGGCAACACCCCACACTGATGACCACTTCATTGTGAACAATGCCCTTCAGACGCAGATGATGAATGCCACACCACTCCAGGTACATTTCAGGGAAGTGAGCAGCACCAAAGTGTCACTTTAGACCATTCAAAACAGTTTCCATCAATGTGGTCTGCATGCTTGATGACCTGCATGGGTACCAGGATAAATATCGGGTAACTAAGCAAAGCGCTTTGCTTAGTAACCCGATGTGTACCCTAGCTACGTATACAGGGAGTCAGCGCTGGTAGCCTGTAAGCGGTGTACGCTAATAACCAGGGTAAATATCGGGTAACCAAGCAAAGCGTTTTGCTTAGTTACCCGATATTTACCCTGGTTACCAAACGCAGCATCGTTGCACAAGTCGCTGGTGGCTGGTGAGATCTGCCTGATTGACAGCTCACCAGCAACCATGTAGCGACGCGCCAACGACCTCTGCCAGGTCGGATCGTGGGTGGGATCGTTGGTGCGTCGCAACGTGAGACGGTACCCTTTGAGAATGGTTCTGAGACAAGCCCTGACTACTTGATTGACATCATTAATCCAGTCATTCTGCTTCTGAATGTACAACACAGGCCTAATTTCCTCTTCATGGATGACAATGCTCTAGCTTAACAAGGTCACATCATTAGGGAATGGTTGCTGAAGACTGGGGCATCTCAAATGGAGTGGCCTGCATTATCTCCAGACCTGACTCCCGTAGAAAACATAAGTTATCAGTTGAGTGGTCTTGTACAGAATTGTAACTCTTTACCCTAGAATCTTAATGACCTGAAGGCTGCCCTTCAAGAATAATGGGATGACATGTCTCAGCAGAAAATAACTCCACTTGTGAAAAGCAGGAGACATTGTTGTCAAGCTGCAATTGATGCTCAAGGCCACGTGACAAGTTATTGAGACATTGACATTTCTGTGAGGTATACCCAGCACTATTGTTGGCTTTTGTTTCAATAAATTGAGATGAGGAAATCACCATTGCATGCTCCTACTTAAATGCCATACTTTCATAACAAAATATCACTGTAGTATGAACTTTCTAGGTTCCATGACAGTGGAACATAATCCAATCATTAGCAATTTGGAAAATATTTTACAAGTCGGCCCCATGGGTTCAAAATAGTCACTTAAATTATATGCCATCAAGTGCAGATTGAGCATCCAAGTATGCCAAATGGATTCCACAAACCAAAAGATTTAGTATTTGAAAGTACCTAAGGAATTTTAATCAAATTTCACCATTTCGTATGTTTCTTTTTTTTTTTTTTGGGTGTGTCAATTAGGGCACAACATTAAGCAAGTCCTCCCAAGAAAATTAAATACTGCTTTAATACAAAAGAACTATTGTACCGTATATACTGGCGTATAAGACGACTTTTTACCCCCTTAAAATAATGGCCACAGTGGGGGGTCGTCTTATACGCCGGATATACACCTGGGTGCTGTAGTACGCCGCTCCACTCCGTTCCACGCTTGGATTCTGCCTCCATAGCGACGAAGGAGGAACTTCCTGTCACTGCTGCTGAATGGCAGAGCCCTGGCCAATCAGAGGCAAGCAGCTCTGCCTTGACGTCAGCGCTCTAGCAGGGAAGTTCCTGCCTCGTCGTTATGGAAACGCGATACACAGCCCGGCCCCGTACTGGTATATCATACAGCATATACAGCGGATATATAGCGGATATATAGCAGGGGGCCGCACTGTGTGAGGAGGTGTTTTTTTTCACTGTCCAGTATAACCAATAGGATTAGTGCAGTAACGCCAGATTCCCCTCGCATCCATGCAGGGACATTAATGAAGAGCTTACATGCTGGTGTAAGTGTGCATATTGCTACAGTACCGTAAGTGCTGCTGCCGACCCCGCCCCCTTTCTCGGCCCGGTGACTCCCCCGCCCCTGCACTAATCCTATTGGTTATACTGGACAGTAAAAAAAACACCTCCTCATACAGTGCGGCCCCCTGCTCTTAGCATACTGAAGCATACTGAATACCGTATGTATCACAAGATATCCCAAATTCTATATTTTTAGGGCAGAAGTTGGGGGTTGTCTTATACGCCCAGTCGTCTTATACGCCGGCATATACGGTAGTTCAAGAATTGCATCTTAACTCTGCTGTTCTGTTCGCATTTGCTATACACTTGTACTGTTCCCGGGTCAATATGACCCGACCTATTAATTCTTGATTTTTAGCTACTCTAATTGTTTTATTTGAATACTTTTTTTCATTGAAATACTGTATGTGAACATGGTTGATCATAAACAAATGAAAAATTTAAATTCAAACTTATTTATTTTTTTTCATAAAAAGGTTACACAGGCTTTTTGCAATTATCTTCGATTGTTGACATTCTGCACACAAATAATAAAGAAGCTTTACATTACTATTACTAAAACATGAAATTTTAACTTTTTGAAAACAAATTTTATAAATCAACAAATGAAAAATCATAAAAACTTCAACCTTTTTAGAAAGAAAAAAAGAATAAACTGAACATGTTCATGCGTTTTTACACTGAACACAATAATAAGACACATGTCCTTTACACAGATATTTTGAACATCCAGCACATGTCAGATTAGTCTTATTGTCACAGGAAGATGGACAGAAGCTACATCTCTTTTTTTGCTGGTAGCTGTGCTGGTGGAGGCCGTGGATGTGGAGTCTCTTTCTTGAGCATGCTGGACACTTTTTACAATGGCTGTTGCGCCATCACTTCTGGGGGTCACTTTTCTGCTCTCAATATATGGCCTCACCAGGGATTTTCCCAATTCCTCAAGAAATAATCTTCTTTTATGCAGCTTATTCCGGTTCCAATCGGGGTCGATTTCTCTCCATAAGACAAATGCATTGTATGCTGAAACGTGCAGTATGTTATAAAATAAAATTATTGGCCACTGATTGGTTTTGCGTTTGCATGTATATGTTGATATTGCTTGGTCTAAAGTATCAACTGCTCCCTTTGTGGCATTATAATCCAAAAATAATGTCAGGCTTTCTGACTTCTCTATCACTTACGGCATTGTCATGGTGCATTGTGCTCATTAGAATTACCTGTTTGGTTTTTTTTGGAACATAAGAAACAACAGTTGTATTTCCAGAAAAATAAAAAGTAGAACTGTACACCTCTCTCTTGCTAAGGATACCTTGCGGTAGTTCAAGTTTGATTTTTCTCATAGTACCCAGCATGGTAAGTTGTTTTTTCTTCAACATCTGGCCTAGTTGATAGGATGTAAAAACGTTGTCACATGTGACATTTTGTCCTTTTAGTCCATGAGTCAAATCTAGAACAACACGCATACCCTGTTTTTTTTCAGGTCTTTCATCAGGGGTTTTTCCTGTATACACCATTTTGAGATGAAGTACACATAAAAAAACATAACACTTGCAGTCAGAAATAATCAGAGATCTGTAGAACAGTATAAAATGTCATCGGGTCATATTGACCCGAACAGTACAAGTGTAACAATCAGCATGTAGCAAAAAGTAAACAAAAAAAAACCAAAAAACAAAAAAAAAAAAAGTAGAGCTCCACAAATGAGGAGAAGTCAAGGAACCACTAGCTTCAAATCCTCATTAAAAAAAAATCTGCAGGGTCTCAAAAATAAAAATCATTCCGAGTCATATTGACCCGAACAGTACAGCAGGGTTAAAGAACTTATGGTTACCACATCCTAGCCAAATACGAAGATGTGACAACAGGAAAAAAGTGGTGGGAGCTATTTAATATAAAGAAGAGCCACAATCAAACACTCATTTATGGATGATAGAATTGATCATCTTTTATAATGGCATCAATTCTGAAACTTTAATGGATGCTTAGAATACAATTATATTCACAAGACTACATATGGCATTGGTCAAAGCTCAGATGATCTTAATTAGAGAGGAGCAAACCTGTGGTTCGGTATTCGTACCGAACAGACTTTACAAAAAAGAAAAAAACAAAAAACAAAACACAGAGTTAGGGTTCGGAGATTGGGTGCTTTACGGATGAAAACCACTTGCGAGCATCGTTGTGCTCAGGTACGCTCGTTGCGCAGCCTAGTGCAGGCCACTTGCAATATTTGATAGTCTCACACTGGGGGGTAACAACATCATGATCGGATGTAGAATGCACCAAAGTAGAGGGGGGGGGAGGATAAACAGCGCCCACCTGCCCCCACCCCCAGAGGTGATCGGTTTCATCGGTTTATGGTAGGCTGCAGGTGGGTGCAGACCCGAATTGCCCAATAAGTGAGTTCAATTGGGGTTCAGTTCTAGTCCGGGTCCCAAACCAAACTTTTTCAAAAGTCCGGCTGCACTTGACGAACCGAACTTCCACGGGTCGGCCAATCTCTAGTCTTAATCCAAGGGTATTAGAAAACCACACCATAACCATGAACCTTATGGACTTTTCATCTTGTTCTTGTGTAATAATCAAAACAGTCTTACCCTAATCCAAAGGCATTCATCTGGACTAGCAAAGATGTTCATCCTTCGTTAAAGGAGTCAGACAGGTAAGGAGATACTTTATGCCAGCCATTAACTTCACCTTCTAGGCTTATTGCTTACTTGCCGTTCTATGACTCCATAAGAGTATTGACTTTAATGGTCCTACCAGTGTTTTTTCAATCTACTGGTTTTAAGACTTTAGCCCGAGAATATGGACTAGGTATAATGGCTTCAATGATTTAATTCTAATGTGCCTACCTTTCAATTCCAACTAGAAGGATTCAATGGGGCTTGGAATATTTTTGCCAGACATACTACAATCAGATTTATCCTCCTAGTTAGAGTTGTATGACAGATTGAGATATTGATGGTTTACCTACCTAATACTGACAAGTCAAACTTACGACTCCAAACTAGGAGGGCACACTGGCATTTGGGATTGTGCCACAAGACTTTGTGCAATCATGTTACCACTATAAAACTAGGAAGTTTAATTGGGACTTCAAAGGTTTGACAACTGAATGTTCAGAAGACTGTCTTATGACTCCCCGATTAGGAGGATTAATTGGAATTACAAAGGTTTTATTTGGTTTTGTGCAAAACCATGTCCATCTTACAACTCTAAAAGGATAACTGGGACATAGAGGTTTACCAGCCTAAATGCTGAGCAGTCAGTCAATCTTATGACTCCCCACAAGGAGGATCAATAGGACTTCTAACAGTTTCATTAGGTTTAGTGCAACCGTGTCCATCTTACAACTTCAACTAGAAAGAAACTTGAACCTAGATGATTTACCAATTTAATTGCCGACCAGTCCAAATTATGACTCTAGACTAGGAAAATTAATTGGACTTACAATTGGTTTCATTCAGCTTAGCACAACCATAACCATCTGATAACTCCAAATAGGAGTTTAAAACTTAAAAGCAGGTCAGTTCATTCTATGAATTAAGCCCTATGATAATTTACTGGGCTTATAATGGTTTCAGTTGTATAAAAAGATTAGACTGAAAATCTGTTGGACTCACCAGCTTCCTGCAGAACTGCATTTTATTAAGGCTAGAACTGACTGGCCCCCTCCTTAATATTTCATGAGATCACAGTATACCTGAGGTATCATCTGGAATTCATCCTTCGCCAAGCTAAGCGGCACTGGGTGGGCCGCAAGCAAAAGGGTCATGAAGTTTTAAGGTAGAAGGCAACGTGTCAAAAAAAAAAAAAAAATCATGTTGAGCGGCAGTATTGAAGAAAACAAACCTACAAAGCCGAAAGTCAGCTGGCTAACCAGGCAAAGCCACAAGGCCCCAAAGTTGATGCATACCACCAAACGTCATACCTGGCTGAAAACCATGCCATGAGGCAAAGGCAGCAAGGGGAAAAAAAACAAAAAAAAAAAAAGAAACCTGAGGCAACAGGCCAAACACCAAACATGAGAGAGTAAGCCAAACAGATAAGGCCGCAGGACAAGCAATGGTGCATCCGGCCAGCAGACTGCCCGGAAATTGAGGAACCCGGTTGCTGAATGGCACTACCATTAGTGATGACCGATTCCGTCGAGGCTTAGTTTGCTGGCAGGATACGAGTCTAGCTCCACAGGCTCAAACTTGACCCGAATCCCAAATCAAGTGACTTATTGGCAATTGGAGTCTCTGCCCATATACTGCCAGCAATAAGCAAAATACTTCCTGGGGAGAGTGGGTGGACTTTTTCCAACATTTTTTGTTGCACACTACATTTAAGCACACTGTTGTTACCCACAGTGTGCGCCGTTCAAACACTCCAAGCAGCTCGCACAGGGCTAAGCGCCAAGCATACCTGAGCACAGCATTGCTCGCACGAGTTTTGTTCGCACGTAAAGCATCCGATCCACGAACCTGAACCTTGATTTATAAATTTGATCTTCAAAAACTGAACCTAAGGTTCGCTCATCTCTAACTGCGGTCCTCCGCTTGGCATCACAACTTCAAAAGGTATCTGCATCCTTAGTATACAGATACAGTTAAATTGAAAAGGTGGAATAGACAGCCTGTGTGACAAACTCAGCACAGCAGGCATAATGACTTCAATAGAGTGCGTTTGCTGTTCGACGCCTCAGTTCGCAGTCTGAAAAGACTAGGGCAGCGCACCAGGTGAACAGGGGTGAGGTGAGTAGTAGGATATTTTTTTTTATTGTCAGTCACTTGTTGTGAAAATGTGCCGCCCCCGTGCCAGCAGCCGGTGCTGCTCGGATCCGGGTCTACGGTACGGCTTAAGGGGTTCTCCGGACCCGGGGGTCGCGCGGACACTCCGAATGAAAAGGGGACGTATTTGTACGGGATTGATTGTAGATTGTCTGTGACGCCACCCACGGTGTGTGGTGAAGTGGGACACCATCACTGCTGCTGCTGTGGGACACCCGGTGGAGATGTAATGGCAGCAGGATGTTAATCCCTCCGTGGGTAGGGATGGTTGCCCCGGGGCCAAGTGTCTCTGTGCAGAGTATGGCAATGGCGGGGGCTTGCATGCCCGGATGGACCAGGGGATGTTTGGTTACTCACAATTAAATGAATCACACAAGTCTTTTGGTAAACAAAGGTGCTGGTGGCCGTCCGCCACGGCCGGTTGTACTCTGGTCCCCGACCCGGGCTGATGGTCACAGTCTTCTCCTCTGTAATTGTAGTTGTGTTTTAGACTTCCCGGCTGTCTGTGTGCCTAAGGAGCCGTGCCCTCTGACGCTGACCCGTTGGATCTGAGCCCTGGCGGTTGCCCTATCACTCTCTGTGGGTGGTTGTCTGCTTTTGGGACAGGACCTGTAATCCTGCCCTCAATCGGTTAATAAGCTAGGCCGCTGGTTTCGGTCCTGGCTTCAGGGTCAGAGTACCCCCTCTGTGCACGTTTTCCGGTCGGGTCTCCGGTGTCGGTACCGGTGGGCTCCAACCCTTCTCCGGTCCTCCTCGGATCTGCTGAGCAGTCTTCCAGTCTCCTGCTGACTGAGACCCCAGTCTGCCACCTAGCCAAGGTACCAGGGCTCCGACCCTGGCACCGTTCAACTTGAACCTCCTCCGCTGGAGCTACACCTAGCTCCAGCCCACACTCCTCTCAACTTGAACTCAAAACTAATCTGTTTGTTTTCCCGCCCCGGGCTGTCTAGACACCTAGGTGGGCGTTCCCTAACCGCCTGGTCCCGCCCACTGGTCTGCCTGTCTTAACCTAAGGGGGGGTGACTAGGGTTTCAGGTCGGCTGTGTGTTACCTAAGTGAGGGAAGGTGTTATGCGGGGGCCTATGTGTGCCTACCTGGTTTTGCCAGGGCGTCACAAAAATATGTGGGGACATCACAAAATATGGGGAGCTGTGGGGGATTATAGCATGTCAGGTTGCCGTGAGGTACTTCATAATGTGTGGGTGGGAGGCTGTTGGGTCAATAATACTGTGTGGAGTGCTGTAGAGGCTATAATACTGTGTTTGGGGTCCATCATACTGTAGTGGGAGGGGTGTGAGGACATTCTAATGTGTGGCCAGGGCCAGCTCCAGGTTTTTGTGGGCCCCATCCACCCGTAGACATGTACAAACACAGATACCTCCACATACATGCAAACGCTACAGTTCAAAAGTTTGGGGTCACCCAGACAATTTTGTCTTTTCCATGAAAAATCATACTTTTATTTATCAAATGAGTTGCCTAATGAATAGAAAATATAGTCCAGACATCGACTAGGTTAGAAATCATGATTTTTACTTGAAATAATAATCTTCTCCTTCAAACTCTGCTTTCGTCAAAGAATGCTCCAAAGAATGCTCCTTTGCAGCAATTCCAGCTTTGCAGACTTTTGGTATTCTAGCTGTTAATTTGATGAGGTAATCTGCAGATTTCACCCCATGCTTCCTGAAGCCCCACCAAAAAGTTGGATTGGCTTTATGGGCACTTTTTGCATACCATACGGTCAAGCTACTCCCACAACAGCTCAATAGGGTTGAGATCTGGTGACTGGGCTGGCCACTCCATTACAGATAGAATAGCAGCTGCCTGCTTCTTCCCTAAATAGCTCATGCATAAATTTGGAGGTGCGCTTTGGGTCATTGTCCTGTTGTAGGATGAAACTGTCTCCAATCAAGCGCTGTCCCCAGGGTATGGCATGATGCTGCAAAATGGAGTGATAGCCTTCCTTATTCAAAATCCCTTTTACCTTGTACAAATCTCGCACTTTACCAGCACCAAAGCAACTCCAGACCATCACATTACCTCCACCATGCTTGACAGATGGCATCAGGCACTCTTCCAGCATCTTTTCAGTTGTTCTGCATCTCACAAATATTCTTCTGTGTGATCCAAACACCTCAAACTTCGATTCACCTGTCCATAACAGTTTTTTCCAATTTTCCTCTGTCCAATGTCTGTGGTTTTTGCCCATATTAATCTTTTCCTTTTATTAGCCAGTCTCAGATATGGCTTTTTCTTTGCCACGCTGCCCTGAAGGCCAGCATCTTCAATGTAGACATTGACACTGGCGTTTTGCGGGTACTATTTAATGAAGCTTCCAGTTGAGGACCTGTGAGGCGTCAATTTCTCAAACTAGAGACTCTAATGTACTTGTCTTGTTGCTCAGTTGTGCAGCGGGGCCTCCCACTTCTCTTTCTACTCTGGTTAGAGCCTGTTTGTGCTCTCCTCTGAAGGGAGTAGTACACACCGTTGTAGGAAAATCTTCAGTTACTTGGCAATTTCTCAAATGGAATATCCTTCATTTATAAGAACAAGAATAGACTGGAGTTTCACATGGAAGCTCTCTTTTTCTGGCCATTTTGAGAGTTTAATGGAACCAGCAAATGCAATGCTCCAGATTCTCAACTAGCTCAAAGGAAGGTCAGTTTTATAGCTTCTCTAATCAGCAAAACTGTTTTCAGCTGTGCTAACATACTTGCACAAGGGTTTTCAAGGGATTTCTAAACATCCATTAACATTCTAACACCATTAGCAAACACAATGTACCATTAGAACACTGGAGTGGTGGTTGTTTGAAATGGGCCTCTATATACCTATGTAGATATTGCATTCAAAATCAGACGTTTGCAGCCAGAATAGTCATTTACCACATTAACAATGTATAGACTATATTTGTTTAATTTAATGTTAGCTTCATTGAAAAAGGAAATATCTAAGTGACCCTAAACGTTTGAATTGTAGTGTACGTACACATACAGACATACGTACATATACATATTTAAAGAAAAATTCAGAAAAACACAAATTGACAAATCTATACACAGTCATATACACCAACATGCATAGATATACACATCATACATGCACACACAAACAAATTAGAGCTATTTCTAATATGAGGAAGCCGGCAGCAGCCTCACTCACCTTCCCTGCTTGTCTCTCATTCAGCTCCTCCCAGGCATGTGTGAAAACACAGTAGTTTGACAATAGTGGCTTCACCCAACCACTAACCATGAGTGGGGAAAAAAGATTGTGTGTTATCATTTATATTCTCTGAAAAAAGGCCAAGAAAGCAAAAAAATCTGCCGGGGCATGAAAACTTTTGAGCGCAACTGTACATCACAGGAGAGGCTGGGGACAAACACATTACTGGGGGGCATACAGCAATGGGGGGGGGGGGGGGGGGAAATACAGCTCTAGAGGAGGGAACATACAGCACTGGGGTGGGAGGACAAACAGCTCTGGGGGTATACTGCACTGGGGTGGGGATGACATGCAGCTCTAGGGTGGTATACTGCACTGGGGTTGGAGAACATACAGCTCTGGGAGGTATAAAGCACTGGGGTGGTGGGACATACAGCTCTGGGGGTTATACAGCACTGGGCTGGAGCGGATATGTCGCGGGCGGGGAGGAGGGTGTCAGCACACCGCGCTCACCCCTTCTGCTCGGGTCCGGCAGCTGCTCCTGGTGGCTCGAGCTGTAGGCCGGATCCCGGGGTTTCTCGAGCGACACTCCTCGCCCGTGAGTGAAAGGGGGGTTTTGTGGTTGGGTGTGGGGATTGTTATAGTTCGTGACGCCACCCACGGTTGTGGTGATTTCACCACCGCTGCTCAATGTGGGGATCCCGGGGATGGTGATGTGGAGCAGCCAGTTGTTGTGTTGCCCCTCCGTGGGTAGGGGTTGGTGATCCCGGGGGCCAGTGGGGTGCAGGGGCGCAGGGGGCAGCGCTGTGCCTTGCGGCACTGAGGTACTCACTCAGCCAGTAAACACGACACAGTTCTCGGTAAACAAACGGCTGGTTGGACGGGTCCCTCGGACGGTTCACGGTGCTGCGGTTCCCTGCAGTTAGCGGTGACGGTCTCTTCCCTGCACCTTTGAAATGTCTGTTTGGTAGCGGTGGATTCCCACCGGTTACCCGCTCCCCGACTGCAATCTGTGCCGGAGGAGCTCCACACTTTGCCCGCAGGCGCCGGCCCTGGGAAACTGGTGCCTTGGCGGTGGCGGTGTTTCCCCGTTGTGGTTGGACCTTTGCCGTCAATCAGGACTTGCTTGTTGGGGGATCTACGTCCCCTTCACTAACGGATTTAGCAATTTACAGCGACTCCAAGCCTTGCTGGGATCCGAAAGCCCCTGCTCTGGTGCTGACTGCCCTTTGTATACTGCTCCAGACCCCCGGATACACACAGCCTCCGTGGCCCTTCCAGCAACCTCCAGACAGTCCCACTGCAGATCTTCACCACTGTCTGCTGACCTTGCTGACTCCGTCTGGGCACACAGCCACAGACCAACTTCAGGCTGTCACTTCCACTGCTGTTTCCCTCTAGCTCCCTCCTGAGCCACACTCTGTTGTTTCCTTCTCACACAAGCCCTGCCTGGGCTAATCTCTCTCTTAGCTCCTCACTCCTGCTCCTCCCTGAGCTATCTCCTCAACTCAACTGCCTAGTTTCTTCCTGCCTCCAGAGTTGTGAGCTCCTCGGTGGGCGGAGCCAACCGCCTGGCCCACCCCTTGGTGTGCATCATCAGACTCCTGGAGGAAGGCAACAAGGATTTGTGGGTTAGCTGGTGTACCTACAGGGAATGTGGGGTGCGTGTGTGTTGTTATCTGTGTCCCCTGGCTTGCCCAGGGCGACACATTCCCCCTTAGCAAAACGCAGACCGTCCTCGGGCTGCCCGTCCAACACCGGTTTTATTTTCCTTTTTGTTTTCTGAAAATGTAAAACGGTATAACATTATAAACGGTAAATTATGTACATTTTTAATCATAACTCTTCCCAAGACGGGAGGCACATTTACTTTTAACGTTACAACGGTATACGGTCACGGTTTCCGCTCTCTCCCACCCAAGCAACCTGGCCCTGATGCTGCCCCTAAAACCCAGGCAGCACCCCTTGACCCACAGTCCAGCACAAGTTACCCGAGCGGGATCTGTCCTTCCCCTCCAGAGGGTGGCCACCGGTTCCTTTGGTGGCTGGGCCCTGGCCTGCTCTGCTCAGGGCCCTCCCTCCAATCTGCCTCTCCGGAGACGGTATGGCGGAAACGGTAACGGTACCCAACATATTCACAAGCCACTTAACGTTTGTGGTGCCCTGCTAGTTCACGGGCTTGTCCATAGATAGTCCTCCATGCAAAACTTAAACGGTCCCCACGGGGACAACGGTGCCGGCTCCTGCCGGTTCTAATCACAAAGAAAATCTGGTTACTGTTCGGTAATCATTTTTCTTATCATTCTCAACTGTTAAACACACTGACTTCTGGTCCCAACGGGGACAACTTTTAGGCGGAGGACCGCCGGCTTAGCAGTCCATCCTCAATCGTGGGGCTCTAGTGCCACCCTCACATGGTGCACCGCTCCGGACCCCAATGGTAGCTCGCTGCAGGCGATCTTCTTCCATATTCATGCGGGCATGCACATCCGCTCTACACCCCTCTCGGGCATCGATCTCCCTGCGCAGCTGCTGTTGCCGTCGCTCCCAGCCGGGAGCACTTTCTGTTTGCTCCGGTTCAGCGTGTGCGGGGGACGGGCCCAGCCAGAGTCCCTCCGTGTCGGCTACGACCGGCACCTTCAGTAATGAGGGACCCCGCTGTGACATGGCCTGCTCTGCCTCCTGGCAGCTGCATCCCCGCCGTGCCTCCGGTGCATCTTTCCTGACGGCTTCAGCCTTCGGCTTCTTCCATGGAAGCGGATCAGAGCGGTCACGAGCTTCTGCTGCAGGTCGGTCCACCGGGGCGGATTGGCAGGGTACCGCTACCGGTGGTGGTGGTAGCGGGCCTAGTAGCGGGGCAGCAGCAGCTAACGCGGGTAGCGGGGGAGGCAGCAGGGTGAACGGGGGTAGGCCGGGCCCCTCAGCCGCAGCGGCCGATCCCTCGGGAATACAGGGACGTGGGTCTCTTACCCGTTCCTCCAAATCTTCCTCCACCTCGCATCTCCGCATAGCAGCCACCACTTCCACCATGTCGGCCTCCCGCTCCTCCAGGAGGAGCTGCCTGTGGACCTGCAGACGGCTGCTTAGCTGGACGGTCCGGACTTCCACCCGCGCTGCAATGCCAGGCGCGGGGACCACGGTGTTGCTGGTCGGACTCAGCATCTTTAGCAGCGGCCTCTTCCAGGAACCAGTCAATGGCCGCAGGGTCCTGGCATCCCTGCTTCCATAGCCGCGCTTACATGCGGCCAGCCGCCATTTTGTCCCCCTTAGCTCTTTCCGGCCCCTCCTCTCTCGGGGCGGAGTTTTGGCCTTCGCGCTTCTACTGCTCGAGAAGACGCTCGAGCGGGAACTTTTCGCGCCAAAGATGGCGGCTTCTGAAATTTTTCTGCCGGATGCCTCCGGCGGTAACAAGGCGCACCTCTACCTGACGGCAGAGCGGTAAGATCCTGTTCGTGACGCCAAGTTGTTGCGGGCGGGGAGGAGGGTGTCAGCACACCGCGCTCACCCCTTCTGCTCGGGTCCGGTAGCTGCTCCTGGTGGCTCGAGCTGTAGGCCGGATCCCGGGGTTTCTCGAGCGACACTCCTCGCCCGTGAGTGAAAGGGGGGTTTTGTGGTTGGGTGTGGGGATTGTTATAGTTCGTGACGCCACCCACGGTTGTGGTGATTTCACCACCGCTGCTCAATGTGGGGATCCCGGGGATGGTGATGTGGAGCAGCCAGTTGTTGTGTTGCCCCTCCGTGGGTAGGGGTTGGTGATCCCGGGGGCCAGTGGGGTGCAGGGGCGCAGGGGGCAGCGCTGTGCCTTGCGGCACTGAGGTACTCACTCAGCCAGTAAACACGACACAGTTCTCGGTAAACAAACGGCTGGTTGGACGGGTCCCTCGGACGGTTCACGGTGCTGCAGTTCCCTGCAGTTAGCGGTGACGGTCTCTACCCTGCACCTTTGAAATGTCTGTTTGGTAGCGGTGGATTCCCACCGGTTACCCGCTCCCCGACTGCAATCTGTGCCGGAGGAGCTCCACACTTTGCCCGCAGGCGCCGGCCCTGGGAAACTGGTGCCTTGGCCTCCGTGGCCCTTCCAGCAACCTCCAGACAGTCCCACTGCAGATCTTCACCACTGTCTGCTGACCTTGCTGACTCCGTCTGGGCACACAGCCACAGACCAACTTCAGGCTTTCTGTCACTTCCACTGCTGTTTCCCTCTAGCTCCCTCCTGAGCCACACTCTGTTTCCTTCTCACACAAGCCCTGCCTGGGCTAATCTCTCTCTTAGCTCCTCACTCCTGCTCCTCCCTGAGCTATCTCCTCAACTCAACTGCCTGGTTTCTTCCTGTCTCCAGAGTTGTGAGCTCCTCGGTGGGCGGAGCCAACCGCCTGGCCCACCCCCTGGTGTGCATCATCAGACTCCTGGAGGAAGGCAACAAGGATTTGTGGGTTAGCTGGTGTACCTACAGGGAATGTGGGGTGCGTGTGTGTTGTTATCTGTGTCCCCTGGCTTGCCCAGGGCGACACAGATATACAACTCTAGGGGTTATAATAGTATGCAGCCCCCATATTCCTCCGTACAGTATAAAGTACCCCATAATGCTCCACATAATATAATGCAGCCTCATATTCCTCCATAGGGTTATGAAGCCCCTATAGTCCTACATATAGTATTATGCAGCCCCCATATGCACCCTCATGTAGTATCCTTCCCCCATATCATTTAATGCACCCCCAAAGTCCTCTGGCCGCTGTGATTAAATACATACTCACTTTTCCTTGTTCCCCTGCTGCTCCGGTCTCTTTCAGCGTATCCACTGTTCTGCCGCTCTGCACATTTCAGCACAGCAGGTGCAATAGTGACGCCATCATGCTCCATTGTGCTGAGCTGTCAGAGCTCCACAGACACAGCGGGAGAATGATGAGAGAAGCAGTGCTCTGCTCACTAACTCATCATTGCTTTCAACTGTATTAGCAACTGTGATGCTGATACAATTGAAAGTGCGATCCTCGGTGGGGGCCCGGTGCTAGCGCTGACACTGGGCCCCCTGACTCATGGGCCCCATAGAGGTCGCATGGCCTGCTGCCATTGAAGGTATGCCACTGGTCTCTGCCGACTGCGAGTGCCCCCCCTTCCCCAGCGGTTCAGGGCCCCAGCACTTGCCCAGGTGCCGACGTCGGCTGTGTGTGTGGCGGGAGCTGTTGATCAAGGTACACAAGATGAATAAGAGGGTCAGAATGGTCGACTTTTTTAATAAAAATCTGTAAATGATATGGCTTTGATTAGCTGCTACTGTTAATGGTACGTATTACAATAAGCCCAATTGTAAAATGTATTAGCAAAAGTAGCTAGACTTATTTCTACTTATTAAGTGATAAAATCATTAACCCTTCACAATAGTTATGAATTGTCCTTCCCTAGTGTAAAGTGAAGGCCTACTGAAACAGCTTGTTAAGCAGTCAGGAAACTACCACGCTATATCTTTATTTTTCACAAAAACAAGCATTTCCTCCCACATTACAGAGTAGATGATACGATTGTCTTCTTTTGCTGGAAAAAAAATCAGTACCAGTGCTAAATAAAGTAAATGTTAACATATCAATCTGAAAACTGCTAAAGCCAGGTCTGTATCTGGCCTTACACTTACAGTGCCTTGCAAAAGTATTTGGCCCCCTTGAATTTTTCTACCTTTTCCCACATTTCAGGCTTCAAACATAAAGATAAACATTTTAAATTTTATGGGGAAGAATCAACAAGTGGGACACAATTGCGAAGTTGAATGAGATTTATTGCTTATTTTAAACTTTTGTAAATAAGAATATGCTGATAAGTGGGGCGTGCAATATTATTCGTCCCCTTTACTTTCAGTGCAACAAACTCACTCCAGAAGTTCATTGAGGATCTCTGAATGATCCAATGTTGTCCTAAATGACTGATGATGATAAATTTAAGCCACCTGTGTGTAATCAAGTCTCTATATAAATGCACCTGCTCTGTGATAGTCTCAGTGTTCTGTTTAAAGCACAGAGAGCATCATGAAGACCAAAGAACACAACAGGCAGGTCCGTGATACTGTTGTGGAGAAGTTTAAAGCCGGATTTGGTTACAAAACGATTTCCACAACTTTAAACATCCCAAGAAGCACTGTGCAAGAGATCATATTGAAATGGAAGGAGCATCATACCACTGCAAATCTACCAAGACCCGGCCGTCCCTGAAAAATGTCATCTCAAACAAGAAGACTGATCAGAGATGCAGTCAAGAACCCATGATCAATCTGGATGAACTGCAGAGATCTACAGCTGAGGTAGGAGAGTCTGTCCATAGGACAACAAACAGTCGTACACTGCACAAATCTGGCCTTTATGGAAGAGTGGCAAGAAGAAAGCCATTTCTCAAAAATATCCATAAAAAGTGTCGTTTAATATTTGCCACAAGCCCCCTGGGAGACACACCAAACATGTGGAAGAAGGTGCTCTGCTCAGATGAAACCAAAATCGAACTTTTTGGGCACAATGCCAAATGATAAGTTTGGCGTAAAAGCAACACAGCTCATCACCCTGAACAAACCATCCCCACTGTCAAACATGGTGGTGGCAGCCTCTTGGTTTGGGCCTGCTTTTCTTCAGCAGGGACAGGGAAGATGGTTAAAATTGATGGCAAGATGGATGAAGCCAAATACAGGACCATTCATGAAGAACACCTGTTGGAGTCTGCAAAAGACCTGAGACTGGGACGGAGATTTGTCTTTCAACAAGCCAATGATCCAAAACATAAAAGCAAAATCTACAATGGAATGGTTCACAAATAAACGTATCCAGGTGTTAGAATGGCCAAGTCAAAGTCCAGACCTGAATCTAATCAAGAATCTGTGGAAAGAGCTGAAAACTGCTGTTCACAAATGCTCTCCATCCAACCTCACTCAGCTCGAGCTGCTTGCAAAGGAAGAATGGGCAAGAATTTCAGTCTCTCGATGTGCAAAACTAATAGACACATACCCCAAGTGACTTCCAGCTGTAAGCGCAGCAAAAGGTGGCACTACAAAGTATTAACTTAAAGGGGCCGAATAATATTGCACACCCCACTTTTCAGTTATTTATTTTTTAAAAAAAGTTTAAAATAAGCAATACATTTCGTTCAACTTCACAATTGTGTCCCACTTGTTGTTGATTTTTCACCATAACATTAAAATTTTTTATCTTTATATTTGAAGCCTTAAATGTAGGAAAAGGTTGAAAAATTCAAAGGGGCCGAATACGTTCGCAAGGTACTGTATAGGGAAATAGTAAGACCAACCCCACACGGCATATGTGAGCATGCAGGTCTTTGAAATGTAAACCCATGAAGCCCATAGCTCTTATCTTTTGCTTCATTACCTAATAATTATCATTTCATGGATGTGACAGAACACAAACTACGCTCACCCCAGGTTGTTTTCCAAATTGGTAACAGCCTCTTTAGCTTGATTCATAGCTTACAAATCTGGGTGTTGTCAGGCAAGAAAATTAGTGAGCGATCAATAGAGCCAAAGAGGCTAGTGCTGTGCGAGGAAACAATGTGGGGAGGCAAAGGCTTGACTCGAGAATGCTGCAGATAGTTTGGTGGATTTACATTTCACAGACCTGACCATTTTGGACTGATTCCATTTAATGTGGCACACTACTCACGACAGCAGTGGCAAGGAGCCAGAGTTTTATAATTTAGGATTGTTTTACCATGGCCAGATGTTAACTAAAGGCAAAAGAAGAAAAGTCATCCCCCCAAAAAAAAGGGGTTGCAAAAATAGCATGAATTTCACACCTTTTTTATTGCAACAATAAGAAGAAAAAATGTTTGAAGGGAGCCTGAACAGCACCATTTACCAGACATGTTTTTTTTTTCAATTACAATGGCAACAGCCTTGACCTAGAAGGATACAAATAAAACCTAAATCCCTTTTGTTGCCCAATATCCATTAACAGACTTGGATGGCCTTCGTTCCAGGATGGTTGAGGGGTCATAAAATGCTGATGAATTACTCATTACACAAAGCCATTGAGCATTTCTGACATATTTCATTGCACAAGATCCTCCATATAGTATATCTCCCTGTGACTACGTGACATGATCAGAGACGTAGTGGCAGCAGAACACTGGTCAATTAACAGTGATTATCCGTTTATATTGGAGAAAATTAATGAGACAAACATTCACAAATAAATATGTATTCTTTATTAGTATCTTACAGGTTCTATAATATAAACCAAATTTATATTTATATATTTTCTGCTTTGTATTAATAAAAAAAAAAACTTAAATAAAATAATTAAAACACCTTAAGTGTTGTACAAATACATAGGTACAAGATAGAAAATGTCTGTACAAACTTATCGGCAGAACACTTCACAATCAAGAATAAAAATTCAGAAATGTGGCACCAGTGATCTTAAAAAAAAAATAAAAGCAAAACTTTTGTACAAATGACTTTACAGTCTAAAAATACATATTATGTACGTCTCAAATGGTTATCCAGCATGGACAATAAATGATGCATGGTATATTATCTAGCTGGCAATACCTTCAGATACCTTCAGGCTCTCACAAGCTGGCTGATTGGCACAAGTAACAGGGCATAACTACATTTCTAATGACATGACAATAATACTTAGAATTCTTACCTAACACCGATAGGTAACAATTAGCAATGCAGTACATGAAATTATTACCATTCATATAAAAAAGGTTAGCCCGCGTTCAGACAGCCATAATTTGGGCACATTATAGCATTTACCGTATTTTTCGGACTATAAGACGCACCGGACTATAAGATGCACCCTGGTTTAAGAGGAGGAAAATAGGAAAATAAAACTTTAAGCAAAAAAATGTGGTCATGACACACTGTTATGGGGCGAGGATCTGCTGCTGACACTGTTATGGGGGTAATGTCCCCAAATTCTCTACTAAGGTACCCCATCCTGGTAATGATCCTCCTGCCTTGTATATGATCCTGCTATAAACCCCCATCCTGCTTATATACCAGCATCCTGCTCATATTCCCCCATCCTATTCATATACCCCCATCCTGTTCATATACCCCCATCCTGTTCATATACCCCCATCTTGTTCATATACCCCCATCCTGTTCATATAGCCCCCATCTATCCTGTTCATATAGCCCCCATCCTGTTCATATACCCCCCATCCTGTTCATATACCCCCCATCTGGTTCATATACCCCCCATCTGGTTCATATACCCCCCATCCTGTTCATATACCCCCCATCCGTCCTGCTCATATACTCCCATCCTGCTCATATACCCCCATCCTGTTCATATACCCCCATCCTGTTCATATACCCCCATCCATCCTGTTCATATACTTCCATCCTGTTCATATACCCCCCATCCATCCTGTTCATATACCCCCATCCTGTTCATATACCCCCCATCCCTCCTGCTCATATACTCCCATCCTGCTATATGCCCCCATCGTGCTCATATACCATCCTGGTATATGGCCTGTATCCTATAGCACAGAGAAAAAAAAAAACAATCGTTTATACTCACCTTTTCCTCACTCCCTCCAGCACCGATCATCTTCCTCTCTGCGCCGCTGACCTGCGTGTGTGGAGCCGTTCCCCTGCAGCACGCGATGTCTTCCTGTCTGTGCCGATCAGCTGATCAGCACAGATCAGCTGACCGGCACAGACAGGAAGACATCGCGTGCTGCAGGGGAACGGCTCCACACACGGGGACGGGTGAGTGTACTGATTCACTGCACCTCGCGCTGATAATGATGTGCGGGGGGCAGTGAATACAGCCGCACATGATCACTCCAGGCTGTGCAAGCCCTCTCCACATGAAGTGGATTAAAACTCCCTGTTCTGCCGATCAGTGGTGGGGCACCCACCAATCAATTTATCAACTATCCTCTGGATATATACTCCCTAAAGGCCCCGTCACACACAGAGATAAATCTTTGGCAGATCTGTGGTTGCAGTGAAATCATGGACATATTGTTCCATTTGTACACAGCCATAAACCTGGCACTGATTGTCCACAATTTCACTGCAACCACAGATCTGCCGCAGATTTATCTCTGTGTGTGACAGGGCCTTTACAGACATTCTGTCGCTTATCCATGTTATGTAAATAAAAGCTTATAACTTGACTTTAAATTCATCCATTGATTTTATAAATTACTCTTTTGAAAGCTGAAACTCTCCCAAATTTGGTTTAGGTTATGAAAATAAAGTTGCTGCAAAGCTGAAATATTGATCATTTAATGAACACAGGTCAGATTTTGGCAAGACAAAAGTTTTGGCGCCACAGAAAGTAATGTGAAATTCAAACAAATAATTAACTTCTAATACAAAGATATGTTGCATAACATTGGTGAATGAAGTTGTGATGCTATTAGAGCCATATTTAATATTTTGTGTGACTTCCATGAGCTTGAAGGACGGCATCCATGCGGTTCAACAATGATTCATACAATTTATTGATGAAGTCATCAGGAAAAGCAAAGAATGCAGTTTATATGCCTCCCAGATGATAGTTTTGTCTTCAAAGCTTCCTCTTTCATCCTACCCCAAACATGCTCAATGATGTTCATGTCTGATGACTGGGCTGGCCACCTTGATCTTTTCCAGGAGGAACTTTGTTGTAGAGATGGATGTATGAGATAGAGCACCATCCTGCTGCAGAATTTGACCCCTTTTATGATTGGGAATGTAAGAGGTAGCTAATACTTCTTGATATTTTAGGCTATTGATATTGCCTTTCACCTTTCAAATGTTTAGCACACCTCCATACTGAATGTAACCCCAGACCATGATCTTTCCATCAAACATAACTGTTTTCTGGGTGTATTTTGAATCCATACGAGCTCCAGTAGGTCTCCTGCAGTATTTGCGGCGGCTGTAGTGTAATTCAACTGAAGATACATCAGAGAAATCCACCTTCTGCCACTTTTCCAGCATCCATCTGTTTAACAGGCTGTGGGACTTGGCAAATGCCACACGGTTGTTTCATTGACTTTTGTTTAGTGCTGGCTTCTGGGCACCGATTCGACCATGGAGGCCATTTCGACACAGAATCCTACAAACTGTTCTAGTTGACACAGGGACTTGAGGTGACCAGGCCTGTCGGAGCTCTGCTGCAGTGGAAGAGGTGCTGGCTTTTCATATTCTAACCAACAAACGTTCCTCCTGAGCAGTTGTCTCGCGGGGTCTGCCGGACCTGGGCTTATCAAAAACATCTCCAGTCTCTTCAAATCTTTTTTAATTCTTTGTACTTGACGCTGAGACACAGTAAAGGTGCCAGCCACCTCTGCAGTGGCTCTGTTCTTCAGCCTCTTGTGAATCAAGGCTTTGGCCACAGGGAAGATTTTTGATATGTTGTCAGAGGTCAAGTTGCAGTTCAAGTGAAGGTCTGGGGTGTCTGGGTTTCTTTATACACACCCACTAATTAACCAATCATTTAGTGAGCACAGGTGAGGATGTAAACTAGGATTGGGTGCATTATATTACAAAAAGGCGAAAAAACTTTTGTGTTGCCAAAATCTGATCTTTCTGTGTTCATTAAATGATCAATATTTCAGCTTTGCAGCAACTTTATTTTCATAACCTAAACCAAATTTGGGAGGGTTTCAGCTTGCAAAAGAGTAATTTATAAAACAAATGGAAGAATTTTAAGTCAGGTTATAAGCTTTTATTTACATAACATGGATAAGCGACAGAACTTCTGTCAGGGAGTGTATAATAAATGGGTTATCCGGCAAATATGTTAATAAGTATAATCGGAAAATGCTCCAAATCTTTTAAACTTAACTTTTTGGTAAGCTGTAAATAATACAGTGGAACCTTGGTTAACAAGAACAATCCATTCTGGGAGTGTGCTTGTAAACCAAGTTACTCGTTCAGCAAAGCCAGATTTCCCATAGGAAATCATTGCAATGCAGACAATTCGTTCCACAACTTGTTAAATGTCCCATCCTGGTCCCCTATTGTGCCATTGCACACACGTACAAACACGCACAAACACACACAAAGACACACATATTATGCTCACCTTACCTTCTGTTCCTTCGCCGACCTCCCAGTTCTTGTAGTTCACCGGTACAAGATGTGTATCGGGTAACCATTGCGACAAGGGAGGAACTTCCGCTGCCAGAGCGCTGGCGTCAAAAGGCATGAACCGCTTGCCTCTGATTGGCCAGCGCGGTGCCTTTGAGTAGTGGATGACAGGGGAAGTTCCTCCCTCGTCGCAATGGTTACCCAATACACATCCTGTAGCGCCAAACTACAAGTACCATGAGGCCGGCGATGGAACGGAAGATAAGGTGAGCATAATGTGTTTGTTTGTGCGTGCTTGTGTGGACTGCAAGAGCGGGTTAGAGCGCAGTGGATGTACGGAACCGGAAGTGTGTGCGGTGAGTATTTTACTCGTACAGCAAAGCATGCTCGTAAACAGAGTTAAAAATTTACAGCAAGCTTTGCTTGTTAAGCGGAATATTCGCTAACTGGGTTACTCGTTAAGTGAGGTTCGACTGTATCTAGAATGCATTTTTAGGACTAGGCTGATTGAGGTCCATTAAACAACTTATGTAAAGAACAGGCATAGTTATAATTTTTGCAGCTGCACTTTAAATAGGATGTTCTGTTTAATTGTTGTAACATTCTCATTTTTGGATGGAAACACTACAAACTTGTCAGCTGAAGGAAGAGAATATTATATATCCTGATCTCTACACTGTAGAGTAGCAGTATCAGAAACCGCGTTAAGGGGGCTTTACACGCAGTGATATCGCTAGCGATAATCGCCAGTGAGTGTACCCGCCACCGTCATTTCTGCGTCATGGGCAAATCGCTGCCCGTGGCGCACAATATTGTTAGGAGTCGTCACACGGACTTACCTGTCTAGCGGCGTTGCTGTGGCCGGCGAACCGCCTCCTTTCTAAGGGGGCGGTTCGTGCGACGTCACAGCGGCGTCACTAAGCGGCCGCCCAATAGAAGCAGAGAGGCGGAGATGAGCGGCCGTAACATCCCGCCCACCTCCTTCCTTCCTCATTGCCGGCGGCCGCAGGTAAGCTGTAGTTCGTCGTTCCCGAGGTGTCACACATAGCGATGTGTGCTGCTTCGGGAACGACGAACAACCTGCGTCCTCAACAATCAACGATTTTTTGAAAATGAACGACGTGTAAACGATGGACGATATGGTGAGTATTTTCCATCGTTAACGGCCGCTTGTTGGTGTCACACGCAGCGACGTCGCTAACGATGCCGGATGTGCGTCACGGAATCAGTGACCCCGGCGATATATCGTCGCTGCGTGTAATGGGGCCTTTAGTGTGAGGGAATTCTAAAAAAGGATATATTTTGTTGCCCCCTAAGGTTTCCACCATTGCCAGATTAAACATTCATCTTTACATGATAATGTGTTAAGAGGACATGTCAAAAATTGGAGTTAAATACCTTGTAAAAATCCCAGAGCTCCCCCAATTCTACCACGGTTTTCCATTTTGAACTGAAAACTATATTCACATCTTTCCATCGCCAAGGTATTCACATTAGTTTTAGAGCACAGTATGGGCAATCTCTGCTTGTAGTCCAGCAGACTTTTCTTCAGTATTCTCTGTGTCATTTTACCCCTTCATCCCAGATTGCTACCAAGTAGAGTCTGATAGATCAGCTGCAGAGCTGTGATTGACAATACAGGAGGTGAGAAGGTACAAGCTCAAGAAAAGACTGAAGAAATGCCCAGTTGTATGACAAAACAGAGATTTCACATAATGTGCTCCAGAAGAAACAAAACGTAAATATCTCTGCAATGGAGGGATGCTGAGCAAAACAAAAGAGCGGTGGAAGAATCAGGGGAGCCGAGAGATTTTTAGAAGGTATTTTACTCAAATGTTTGTTTATTAGCTTTGCTATACTTTAACTACAAGCTAATAGCCTGAATAGCAATTCACCAATATACTACTTTGTAGCAGATTATTAATCACTTAGTACATTGTTCATAATCTACAGAAAGTGTAGGGAGGGGGTAGATCAAACTGATCAGAGCAATTATTACCAGTGATTTATGAAATTGTTATGGAAACAGTTCCTTAACAGATTAAAGTAAATTATCTCTAAAAATGTAAAATATTAGGTTCTTGGACCATAACCGGATTTAGTTGTTAAACATGAAAGGCTAGGCTTAGTACCCTAAATATAACGTCATGGTAGCATTACGCATATTGCCAACAAGGTATTATCCATTGCATCATACACTACAGGTTATTTAAGGCACACTGGTGTTTGTTATCCAAGAATACAACTCCCTCAGCAATATAATAAAATAAAAGTCATTTGGATGGGACACCAAAAATACAAAGGATTTTTACAACCAGGATAGAAGAGTGAGCACAGCTTCTAGGAAAAAGATGACCGATCAAACAGGATCCAGACACTAGGGACTTTCTGTAGCAGTGAGGAACTGCTGAATGAATTCCTGACACTTTCTCTTGTCCAGGTTGCTGGGTGTTGAATGATCAGGCAGAGGTCTGAGCATTAGGTTTCCAAATATACTGGCTGTAATAAAAAAAAAAAGCCATTAGTTCTGAAAACCTTGAAAGATGTACAGGACAATCATTATGTCCAACTTGTAGGCATTGTGAGGTCAGTAGGTGGATGAATGGTTTGGTCAGATTAATTTTAGATTGAGTTTATGGATTTAATATCCTCGCGTGAAATGGATTGGTGGTCGTTACAGATGAGCAACTTTGTTCATGCTACCATCGTCTTGTCCTTCAGGAGAGCCCAGTCTTCACTTCTGTGCATGATATTCTTAGCCATAACTAGGCCCTGTAATGGTCATGACATCATGGGGCATACTAAGCGGTAGAGGCTCAAAGAATGCCGGGGACGGAAGTGAAGACTGGCTGCCAAAAAAGACAGAGCAAATGCGTTCGTTAGTAGAGCTGCCTTCATTTGCTATGCGATTACAGGATATGGTACAGAGGTCATTAACTTGAGCAGTTCCATTGACGAAGAATAAAGTGGTGGCAAACTAACATGGCATTTCAGTAGCTGGTGGGGGTCTTCGCGATCGGATGAACAGTGATCAGCAAGGATAAAAGGTGCAGATGTGGAAATAACCCTTTCAATCAATATGTTCCATTTTACTGTGAACCTTTCAAGAACTGTACAACAGCTCTTCTAATGGTATGCCATGCTGCTTGCAGATAGATTAGAAAATCTTATACAATGTATTACAGAACAGCTCATAGTACAATTCCTTACGCCAGTATAGGACGACACCTTTTATTCGGTGGGGGAAACGACTAAGTCCACAAGTTTGATAAATTCCAAGGGATCAAATACAAGGTACAGTTCTTTACTTTGGATTTACTTAGAATTAAAGTGTAATAATGTGTATATAAAAAATAAAACTCACCTAAAATATTGACATCCAGATGGTTCTGTAATGCATTATTTAGAAGCCCCCGTAAAAATGAGATCAAGTAGTTGAAGACATTTTTATGATGCAATGGTAACATAGAAATAATCTGAATGACAAAAAATGCTTTGATTAGTTTTTTTTATTATTACTATAATCAAAATATTTTCAAGCACAGATTAATTTCCTAAGCAATTTACATTTTGAATCTTTAGAAAGCTGCGTACTGTGTAAACTGTGTACCATACATTCTTACTATATAGGACTTGTCTTTTTATTTTTTTTTTTGTTGGACAATTGAAAGCAAAAACTAGATTCGAACTTATTTTGTAAAAACGTGAAATAAAATTATGTTTTATGGGTGTCGAGTTTTTTAAGACAGTTGTTAATGAATCTGCCTTGCTCTTGGCATGACTTTATAACATGACACTAGATCTCTCAAATTTTCGTTGCAGCAAATGACACAGCATATTACTTGACAGATCACTTCTCTATAAAGTGCCACGCTGCAGATTGGGTAAACAATCCTGAAGCCTCATGATTTGAATCCAAAACATCACATATTTAGTTTGGCTTCCATAAACCCAACTTTAACCCCTTTAGCACCCTGCGATTTTCCATTTTTCCCTCCCCTTCTTCGAAGAACCATCACTTTTTTTTTCCCAACAATAAAACTACCGTATTTTTCGGACTATAAGACGCACCTGACCATAAGACGCACCCTGGTTTTAGAGGAGGAAAATAGGAAAATAAAATTTTAACCAAAAAATATGGTCATGACACACTGATATGGGGCGAGGATCTGCTGCTGACACTGTTATGGGGGTAATGTCCCCAAATTCTCTACTAAAGGTACCCCATTCTGATAAGGATCCTCCTGCCTTGTATATGATCCTGCTCATATACCCCCCATCCTGCTAATAATATACCCCCCCATCCATCCTGCTCATGATATACCCCCATCCATCCTGCTCATGATATCCCCCATCCATCCTGCTCATGATATGCCCCCATCCATCCTGCTCATGATATGCCCCCATCCATCCTGCTCATGATATGCCCCCATCCATCCTGCTCATGATATGCCCCCATCCATCCTGCTCATGATATGCCCCCATCCATCCTGCTCATGATATGCCCCCATCCATCCTGCTCATGAAATGCCCCCATCCATCCTGCTCATGAAATGCCCCAATCCATCCTGCTCATGAAATGCCCCAATCCATCCTGCTCATGAAATGCCCCCATCCATCCTGCTCATGATATGCCCCCATCCATCCTGCTCATGATATGCCCCCATCCATCCTGCTCATGATATGCCCCCATCCATCCTGCTCATGATATGCCCCCATCCATCCTGCTCATGAAATGCCCCCATCCATCCTGCTCATGAAATGCCCCCATCCATCCTGCTCATGAAATGCCCCCATCCATCCTGCTCATGAAATGCCCCCATCCATCCTGCTCATGAAATGCCCCCATCCATCCTGCTCATGAAATGCCCCCATCTATCCTGCTCATGAAATGCCCCCATCCATCCTGCTCATGAAATGCCCCCATCCATCCTGCTCATGAAATGCCCCCATCCATCCTGCTCATGAAATGCCCCCATCCATCCTGCTCATGATATGCCCCCATCCATCCTGCTCATGAAATGCCCCCATCCATCCTGCTCATGATATGCCCCCATCCATCCTGCTCATGATATACCCCCATCCTGGTAAATGGCGTGTATCCTGTGGCACAGGAAAAAAAAATAAACGTTTATACTTACCCTTCCTCACTCCCTGAAGCACCGATCTCTGTCTCAGCTGCAGCGCCGCTGTGTGGAGCCGTCACCGGTGTCTGCAGCATCGCATCTTCCTGTCTGTGCCGGCGGTCAGCTGATCGATTCTGGTGGATACTAGCGGCGCGCACAGTGATGACGTCATCGCGGTGCGCGCCGCTAGTGTCCAGATCAGCTGACCGCCGGCACAGACAGGAAGACGCGATGCTGCAGGGGGGCGGCTCCACACACGGTGACGGGTGAGTACACTGATTCACTGCACCCCGCGCTGATAATGATGCACGGGGGGCAGTGAATACAGCCGCACATGATCACTCCAGGCTGTAGTTGCCAGGGGTGATCACGGCCGGCTGCTAATTATGCACGCACCCCCCCCCCCGCCCACCTGTCAGCGCCGGTTTCGCTGAGAGATGATGGGCGGGAGGATGGGCGTGCATATGTAATGAGCGGGCCCACGTGATCACGGCAGGCTGTTACAGCCTGCTCGTGCCGCCGATGACCCGCTGCACCGCGGCACCCTCATTCCCCGCAGCCTTATAGTCAGACCATAAGACGCACCCCCCACTTTCCCCCAACATTTGGGGGGAAAAAAGTGCGTCTTATGGTCCGAAAAATACGGTATATGGGGCTTGTATTTTGCGTGGTCAGTTGTACTTTTGGATAACACCATACTGCCCCATATTATACTAGAAAATGGGAAACTATTTCAAAATGCTGGTAAATTGCAAAAAAAAAAAAAAATGTAATTGCACAATTGTTTTTTGGAGGTTTTTTTTTTTTTTTTTTTTTATTTACCATGTTCACTACATGGTAAAACTGACCTGGTAATATGATTCCCCAGGTCAGTAAGCGTTCGTAGATACCAAACATGTATAGTTTGAGTTTTATCCAAGTGGTGGGAAAAAAAATCTGAAATTTGTAAAAAATAATAAAATAAATAGAGCTTTTGTCGCCATTTTTTTGCGAGATCTGTAGCATTCTCAGTTTCTGGGATCTGGGGCTCAGTGACTGCTTATTTTTTGTGTCTTCAGCTGCCATTTTTAATTACAGTATACCATTTTGGGGTAACGTTTTGAGCACCTGTTCTGCAAGTTAACGCAATATTGCGGCGATTGATTTTTATTCTCGCTATGCCCTTTACAGATCAGATTAATTGATTTTATATTTTGATAGATTGGGCATTTCTGAATGCAGCAATATCAAATGTGTATATTTTTAGGATTTTATTTTCATTGGGACAAAAGGGTGCAATTTGAATTTCAACTTTTTTTTACATTTTTGTTTAGGCCAATAATTTCTATGTAACTGTTCTGGACATTGACACCATTGTTTCTATTAGATTGTGAGCAGATTTAGAATAACTACAAAAATATGACATTATTTCTGCATGTGGGTCTGACTGCTGCTGGTCATCAGATTTTGGCAAATGTGCAAGGATCAACAAGGAATGTATATTAAGGCTATGTGCGCACACTGCGTCTTTTTGACGCTGCGTTTTTGTGCGTTTTTGGCCGCTAAAAACGCACAAAAACGCACCTGCGTCGAAAAAACGCATCAAAAAACGCATGCGTTTTTGCCGCGATTTGGTGCGTTTTTGGCTGCGTTTTGCTGCGTTTTTGATCTCTGCGTTTTGCTGCGTTTTTCAAATGCATTGCATGGGCGGAAAACGCAGAAAAACGCAGGAAAGAACTGACATGTCCATTTTTTTTTTTTAACTCAAAAACGCAGGTAAAAAAAACAGATGTGTGCTGACAGCAAAAATGAAAACTCAGACTTTGCTGGGGAAGCAAAGTCCTGCAGTTTTGAGGCCAAAAACGCACCCGAAAAACGCGCAAAAACGCCGCGAAAAACGCACTGTGCGCACATAGCCTAAAAGCGAAACAGAGTCTATGTCAGTCATTACCTCTTTACTGCCGATATAGTCTCCAGCATGCTCTAAACATCGGTTATAAAAGCTAGAGCAGATTACAGGCTCTGGGAGGCCTTCTAGAAACAGCAGCAATGCCTCAATAATAGAATGGTTGCTTCCAGCTTGCAGAATGTTAAGGAAACCAGACTGCTTCACAAAAAGGACACAAAAGAAACAAGAGCCTATCAGATTTCCATATGGTATAAATCCGCATGATGTATAAAAGAAAGAATGGAGTCATCAAAAACACTATTTGGGTATAGAATGGGGAAAAAAAAAATCCGCGGCAAATCCGCGGCAAAAATAAGGTGCGGATTTGCCGCGAACGTCGCGGATTTTCATGCAGAAAAATCCGCAGGTACATTCTACCGTGGACACATAGCCTTAAGGATCTCCATGACCCTGGGGTTTTGGTCATCGAATGTGGCAATGAGTCTGGTGATATGATTGTCATCTTTACTCTTTTTTGGGGTCAACAGGTCCCTTCTAGAGTTCGATTGTGCAAATTTGTAGGCTGGTTCAAGGACCCGTGAAGGATAGCCCCTTTGCCGAAAACGTCTCCTCGAGTCTTCAGCCTGGGTTTCGAAATCAGAGGGACGAACAGTTTCTCCTTATTCGGAGAAATTGCCCCTTAGGGATTCCTCTCCTCAGGGGTGCTGGATGGTAACTTTCCCACCTGAAATGCACCCCTGGGTATGCTGACATTGAGATTTGGCTTCTCTTCCCACAGGTCTTTTATGTTCTACACTTGGGATGAGCCCGTCCAGCCACTTACTTCGTGAGGGACCTGTGCTACATTTGATTGGGATAACTCTCTCCCCCTTGACTCTATTTTTTCGTTTGTATAAAGAGATTCAACCGTTTCCTCGGATATCTTAAGAGGTGTTACACAGCACATGTTATTCTATACAACAAACAGCCCTAGGAACTATCTTCTAAGTAAGCTATACTTATATATGAGGCTTGGACAGGCATGGGTATTTATTCTGTATTGAACGACATAGTTTTTGTCTTGATTTCAGGTGTCCTTGGCAAAATACCCCTGATGAACCCCTTACTATCCTGTTAGGAAGGGGGGAAACGCGTTGGGACGGCGGGAGGTTCCCACATACCTGGTGGAACCACCGGCTCAATCCTAACCATTTCATTTTGCTGCTGTGACTGGAAAACCTGGTCCAGTCTGGGAACCAATCTATCCGATTCATTTTTGTAATTGTCTTTGTCTTGGATCGGTTCACTTATTGCACCTGGATTCTTGGTGGAGGGTTTAGGCCAGTGAATAACAGGGTCAGTGAGGGTCAGCCACCCGGAGCGGGGGGTACCCTAAAAATTATGATACCCTCCGTTGACAGGAAGGGTAAGTTGAGGATTTAATTTAGTCCCCTCTAAACGCTATTTCGCTATCGATCTATCAGGATTTTCCCTCACACCATCCTGTTTTCATCTGATCTTTCACTAGCACACTGTCCATGTCATTTATGTTATTCAAGACACATGGTGTAGTTTTAATATTTTTTACAATAAATATATATTTTTTATAGAGGTATTGTTTCTAGTGGTTTCTCATATATTATTTACCTCATTACCTTATCATTTGTGGTTGTTCCTGTGGTATTGTTTTTACCCTTTTTTGCCTCTTTTGTTGGAGATTATTTTTTCTTCCTCTTGTTTCACATCTCCTCCTTATTTGACCCCCATGTTATTTTATGTTTATTTTTAAATGTGATTTAATAAGATTGTCTATTTCACTTCAAACAGTAATTTTTGATTACTCCATTTTTTTGGGGTTATATATTTAAAGGAGTACTCCACAATTTATTAAGGGGAAACATTACCTTGCTGGATTTAATGTTTCTGACATATTGTGTTTCTTAACATATTGTGCTTTATGAATGTTTGGTTATTAATACAGCTAACGAATAATAATGGGGCATTCTTCACCTTCATTTCCTTTATAAATGGAAACCTGTTCACACATGTATAACTAAAGACAAATCAATCACTATATGTTGTATTGTATTTGATTATACGGCTTCAACATTTAGAATATTTTACAGGTTGAAGCAGTATAATTGTTTTTCTGTTGTGGGTGTGGACTTCCTGACATTTAAACTCTATGGTATGTTGCGCACTATAATGTGGCCTGTCCTCTAGCACCATCTGATGGTTTCTTTTTTGTACTGCCAACTCTTTATTTCCAGGCTTGCAATTTTAACTGTGTATGTATTGTATTATACATGTATGAAGTGCAAATCTGTTCTGAGCATCAGCCTCCCTCACTATCAGTTTTTAGGTGGCCAGGGACATACTAATCAATAGACGGACCCTCTAAGCTTTCAGGCATTTCAATATTTCGCCTCCACTACAGCTTTGTTTTCTTCTGCATTTGTGAGTTGGATGAGTGTCCATGTCAAATTCACAGGTAAACATTTGGGATGCAGAGCTCATGCCATCAATTACACTTTCAGTGATGCGAGCTGATAAAATGTTATGTTATATGAAGACGCAGTGAAAAGTGACTTGATTTTTTTTTTGACAGGAGAAGAAGGGATGCCACACTGATAATGATGAATATACCAACCAAAAACAGATGAAAATGAGATCTAGCACAATGATTATAAAAAATAAAAAAATAAAAATAAAAAAGTCATTTTTTTTCTTGTATGCTTAAAACTAAAACAAAAAAAGCACAAACACACAAAAAGAATGTGTGAATGAGGCCTGACAGTTCTCAACAGCACAAGAATGATATGATGGGTAAGTTTTACCAGTTAAAGGATACGGATAGATTCTGGAAATCCAGTATCTAAATAGTCTCTTATGCCTTCAAATTCAGATCTTAACCCGGGCTGCTGAAACAAATCTTCCTAAAAAAAAAAAAAAACAAACAAACCACACACCAGTTAGTTTTAATACTATATTATGTATTCCCATGTCATGCTAAACCAGCACCATCAGTAATTTTAAATGTAAAATTGTTCAAAAGGGTCAACACTCACTGATAAATGTAATGTGAATGCAGCATTGAGGGGGACAGGAAAACCATCTCATGCAGAGGTCTCAAACAGGCAGCCAGCGGCCTGCAGACACCTAGACCCCGTGACTATTGCGGCCCAGTACATGGGGCCACCGCCGCCAGCTATTTCCTTCAGGTGACTATATAATGTGCAGCACTGTGCACGTCTCTACACCGCTTTATTAATGGCAGCTGCCGTTACTAAAAATGTGTAGAAAGCAGTACTGTAAATTGTTCCCCAGTAGGAAAAAGCAGATGGTGGCGGCCCCGTATGTGACAGCAATTGTCATGGGCTCTAGGTGCCTGCTGGCTGCAAGCAGGTAAGTAAAACACCAAAGGAACAGAGGAAAGGTGAGAAAAATCTTTTTTTTTTTTGTATGTGAACAACATCATAACAGGACTACAGAATGGCTCATTACTACAGGGGCACAACATGGACCCATTACCACAGGGGCACGATAGGGACCCATTACAACAAGGAGACAACATGGGTACGTTACCACAGGGGCACAATAGGGACCCATGACCACAAGGAGACAACATGGGTACATTACCACAAGGGGACATATGGGCACATTACTACAAGGGGGCAATATGGGTACAGTACCACAGGGGACAATATGAGCAAACTACTACAAGGGGACAGCATGGGCACATTTCCACAGGGGACAATATGGGCACATTACTACAGGATGAGGGACAATTACTAAAAGATGAAAACCAGGATGGAATTATTACTACAAAATGTTGTCCAAAATTACTACATGGAGATAATTTCAAAACAACATTACTTCCAAGAAGGGGATAAAATGTTGAAAAAAATAAATAAAATAATATAATCGAAATAAAGAATGACCCCCCCATTAAAAATACATACATGTATACATACACACACACACACACATACATACATATACACACACACACACACACACAAAACACAAATAAAAAAGTGCACATTCGTTATAAACAAGCAAAAAATGTTCAAAAAAACGTTATCCAAACGATGTATAGAAAGAAATATATGTGATCACTAAAGAGGTCACTAGGTCCAGCAAAGAATGCAGCCCCTCAAATAATTTTTTTTTCTATGTGCGGCCCATACACCCAGCCAAGTGTACTTGTACTGGGATTAATAGCTGAAAACCAAAGGTGCCTTATACATAGGTTTGGTGGAGCTGTATCTATCAGTATAGAATATGTTATTTGTATCTAGTAAAGATTGTAAAGAGTCCTTTGGCATTAGGTTAATTAGTATAATGACCTGTGGATGAAAGGTTACGTTCTAAAACCTATAAAAAGCACAATAATGGCTCAAATGCAGTGAGATGTAGGAAATAATCTGACCTGCAGGGATGCATTCCGGTATAAGTGGTCCACCATCATACACAGCTCTTTGGGCACATCTAAAGGTTTCTCCGCACCAACAAAATCATCCTTCATTTGTAGAGGCATATATGCCTAAGGTGACAAACAAAACATGTAAACTTAATATAGTCCTACAGATATAGAATTATTGCATTTGGACTGTAATAACGGGATGATCATACCAGTTTATGGATTTGGTCAGCAGACATGTCTCTGATGGGCTCTCTCATATAACACAACATCTGGATGGAGGATCCAAAGCTGCTGTACATATAGTCTCCGCTCACAGACAAGAAGAAGTCTTTTCCTCTGTCCAGGTGTAGAATTAGAATGTCCTCTAATTTTTCCTCCCCTGAGTTTAGTCGAGCAGCCGTCTGATTATTGACGAATAACTCCAGCTCTATTTGTGCTTCTGAGCCTAGAAATGTAAAAGACAAAAGGCTTTAGTGTCATTTTCAGATTTGTAAAATATAAGGTATTTCTATGTAAAATGTTAGACTTCAAAGTGGAGAGGGAGAAGGGGTTAAACCCGCGCAATCCGCCAGTAATCCAGAAGGAGATGTTGATAAATTAAACAATCTTTTATTCCATGGGTCTACGCGTTTCAAGGTCTAAGACCTCTTCTTCAGGACCAGTAAATCAACCAGGTTGATTTACTGGTCCTGAAGAAGAGGTCTTAGACCTTGAAACGCGTAGACCCATGGAATAAAAGATTGTTTAATTTATCAACATCTCCTTCTGGATTACTGGCGGATTGCGCGGGTTTAACCCCTTCTCCCTCTCCACTTTGAAGTCTGAAACACGTGGGGCCGCTGCAGCTGCCATTATCTCATGCTATCTGTGGTGGTTGTGACCTCTCACAACCTCAATCGGTGAGTGCATTTACCATTTGCTAACCGTGTGTTTTATCTGGTAAAACCCTATCAGCGCTTCTCTTTTCTAGTTTATCTATGTAAAATGTTAGTACACTTAACAGGCGGTCAGACCTGTTAGCAGGAGAATAGTCAGGGGGAAACCCACCGATTTATTTACTTGCTCTAGTATCTATAAGCAAGCTACCGACCTCTCTGCAGCAGTCTATAGTCTACAAATGGGCTAGAGACTATGCAGCCAGGCAAAAAGATTATAGGGTCATCATAGGAATATTAAGTCCCCAATAGCGCTATGCCTTGCTGGGGGCTGAATGGTTATTAGGCTCTGTTTATTTCTGCACTGTGGCTTTAAATTAGAACAGAAGCCAAGGGGCAAGTTCATATCCAGCCTACAGGGGCCACACGGACTGAAAATTTATGTCCATTAATGATTAGACTGCAAGTACAGCTCACATGCGACCAAAAAGAACAGAGTCAACACCGCCTTGATCAGAAAGATTAACATGTATTATAAAGAAATCCCAATGGAAAACTTAAATGCAAGTGTGAACACAGGATTTAAAGGTGGCCATGTGCATAAAGCTGGTGTCACACATAACGACGACGACAACGACGTCGCTGCTACGTCACCATTTTCTGTGACGTTGCAGCGACGTCCCGTCGCTGTCGCTGTGTGTGACATCCAGCAACGACCTGGCCCCTGCTGTGAGGTCGCCGGTCGTTGCTGAATGTCCAGCTTCATTTTTTGGTCGTCACTCTCCCGCTGTGACACACACATCGCTGTGTGTGACAGCGAGAGAGCGACGAAATGAAGCGATCAGGAGCCGGCACTGGCAGCTGCGGTAAGCTGTAACCAGCGTAAACATCGGGTAACCAAGGGAAGGCCTTTCCCTGGTTACCCGATGTTTACGCTGGTTACCAGCCTCCGCTCTTGCTGCCAGTGCCGGCTCCTGCACTGTGACATGTGGCTGCAGTATGCATCGGGTAATTAACCCGATGTATACTGTAGCAAGGAGAGCAAGGAGCCAGCGCTAAGCAGTGCGCGCGGCTCCTTGCTCTCTGCACTGTGACATGTAGCTGCAGCACACATCGGGTTAATTAACCCGTTGTGTACTGTACCTAGGAGAGCAAGGAGCCAGCGCTAAGCGCGGCTCCCTGCTCTCTGCACATGTAGCACAGCGACGTTATGATCGCTGCTTCTGCTGTGTTTGACAGCTAAGCAGCGATCATAACAGCGACTTACAAGGTCGCTGTTACGTCACCGAAAATGGTGACGTAACAGCAACGTCGTTGTCGCTGTCGCTTAGTGTGACACCAGCTTTAGTCTAATCTAAAGTGAAGTTCCATTTGGCTAGTGAAATTTAACAAGCACTTAATATTCACTGGAACGGTCTACAGAGAAAGCAGACAATGTTAACATTTTGGTTCAGTAGATAGTTCACAAACACTTTTGTAAGAGCAAAAAGATTGTCTGCCCTTCTGCCAGTGTCACTGAAAAGTATGGCTAGTATGAATGACTAATAGTCAATATGGATGAAAAGGAGTATGGCTGTATCAGGGTAACCATCAATTACTGGGCAATTGTTCTTCACCCATTGTTCAACTAGTAACATAGTTTAAGTGTATATGGACCCAATTTCAAGCTGGCAGATCCTTCTATCCTGTGACATCCATAGGGTAGGATTTGGAGGGTCACATACACATTAGATCAAATGTGGGAAACCTTTTAATGCCAGTTGCCATTTGGAATTTTTTACCAACCTTCGAGGGTTGCATAAAATTATCAACTTGAAAATTACCCTGCTATATTTGATCAAACTATTAATTAACTGGAGCTGGTGCGGCTGTGATATTAGGGGATACCGATTATGTAGATTTTCACAACTATTTTTCCAGGCTTGTCTCGGTCAGGAGCCGCTGGGGGTGCAGACAGCCCTAGGGGGAGGAGGGTGCGGCATACAGCACTAGGTGGCAGGCGTCAAAGCATCGGTCCAGGAGGCATGTACAGCAGGGAGGCTAGTAAAACTGCTGGTCTTCTGTGTGACGACATTGCATCTTGTGCTTACCCCGCCCACAAAGTAAGCCCTGAGCACGCTGGCACAGGCTAACGTGAGGACCTCATGGTATGCGCACGCAGCTGTGTGCGCGTCCTCACATCACGCCTTGCAATTTAAAGGACCTGCAGCTGGCAAAATTGCAGATGCCGCCCTATCATTGAGGTCCCCAGGAATGTGCCAGGGGGCCACAAAAAGTCATCACTGGCCACAAATAGCCTGCAGGTCTGACATTGTCCACCCCTGCATTCGATGGTTGGGCAGTTCTGCTGAAATTAATAGTTTGTCATGCTCCATCTAATATACCTTCATATATTTTACGATAAAAAAAACAAACAAAAAAACAAAAAAAAACCTAAAGAATAAATATTAGATATTGAAAAAATTACTTTTCATAAACAAGGTCAAATCAAGGGTTGTCATGTTATTTTATACCAGAATAACACTAATATTGTCTTGGTGCTATACACCACTGTGTCTCAATTTGTGTGATCATGGAGCTTCATACATGGTATCGCAGTTATAACCACTATGACTAGGTAGATCTAATGCTACTTTATTAAAAGGTGCCAAATGAAAAGTATCTAATACAATAACTAGAAATAGATTAACTTGTGTGAACACTGAACCCTGGGAGTGGCAGCACAATTGGAAGTCCATGTACCTGGGGTAAGAAATCCTTTGCTTGGATTTGCTCGGAGCCATTGTTTACTGTATGACAGTTCATCCAGCTTACTTATGAATTCATACTGACATGCCACCTGCCCATCATTGTGAATAGTGAAGGTCTCGACTTGCAGCTGCATGTACTTCACATCCTTGAAGTAAAACTGTGAACACACAACACATCAGAATGTTCAGCTTCCTTTATCAGTAACACTCCTGTAAAAGTGTCATCGTTTTCTGTACCATGCCCATGCAAACTCAAAGAAAGCTTATGAGACAAGTCTACCATCATGTTATAAATTATACGATTTATACGAGTTGATGGGCAGCCATTCATGACTTGAATCAGTATTCTGTACTTAATCATCAAACAAAAAACTTATAGAGGTAGTCTCCAACTTGGACAACCAGGAAAAGCTTATACTTCCCTTCTGCACTGGCACCATTCCAGCAATGTTGTGTCTCCAAGTGCTAATGTGACACTTATGTCTTGTGAGCGCTACAGCCAATCAGTGGTAGCTGATCGGATGCTACTCCTCAATATTTTATGAGAGTAGACGTCTACGCTGACAAAAAATAGTGAAGACTGAAGCAGAGAGGCTTGTGCACGCACACATTGCTGGAAAGGCACCAGGGCGTGAGGAAAGTATAAGCTTTTTCTCATTTTCCTCGGGGAACTCAAGCATTTAATAAGAAGCTGACCAAATAGTGGACAATCCCTTTAATGCTGCATCTGAAAAAGTAAATAGCTTCAGTTCTATTAGTTTTAGTAAAGCAGATGCATATGTACATTTATATCTATCAGTCACACAGTAATTAGACAGCCATCTTAGGTGCGCGGCCATATTAACTTCTTCCAACAGCAGCGAGATTTTGTTTTCTACTCTAGTTTTTCATCCCTGAATTACAAGAGACATACCTTTCTGTTACTGTGTGAGGCTGCAATCAGACAATTAGTATTGTAATTTCCCAACAAAACAGGCGGGTCCATATTAGATCTGCTCCTTGTCCATGCTGTGCACAATTATTAGGTTAGTATTTTGACCACATCTTCATTTCTCTCTATATTTTCTAGCTCCAAGCTGTATAAACCTAATGCTTATTGGATGAAGTATATTATTATCATGTGTATTTGTGCAATGATGTGGGCTAAGGCTATCAACAATTGTTTCAACTTGTATCTTGTTCACTGTTCGCTTCATCTTTCCTTGCCTTGGCCATGTCTCTAAACACTACACATCTTGTACTTCAGGGCCCTCCAGGCAGGTTGCAGTTCTGGAATATGACAGCACTGGGGGATAATGGGTTCCTGGTCACTTCACGTTTGATTCTTCTCAAATCTTTGGGTTAACGTGTCTTTTTTTCTCAACACTTTTTGTGATTGTGTTGACTATTTGCAACAAAACTTGATGTTTCTGTAATTAATCCAATATCTTACCATTTTAAGGCTATGTGCCCACGGGGACAGTGTCCTGGGATATATCCGCAAGACATTCCGCAGGAGCTCCCAGGAAACAGCTCCACAACTTTTGTCTGTTTCCATGCTGTGGAATGTCCTGCGCATATGGTGCAGGCATTCTGCATTGAGGATACAGTAACATGCCTTGGGCACTGCATCCTCAATGCAGAACAAGTGCTGAGTGATCGGGGAGTTCATACTTACCTCCATCATGCAGCACCTCGCTTTCCGGCAGCCGGGTCACTCTCTCAGCGTCTGCAGGAGAAGGTGGGCGGGCCTGAACTAGCTCCGGCTGTCACATGACCGGAGCTCGTGCAGGCTCCGCCCACCTCTTCCTTCCTGTACCTGGATTCACCGCGCTCCTGTACACCGGACGGAGAAAGTGACTCCGGTGAGGCAGGTAAGTATATGGGACCCTGCGGAGAAATCCGCAACAATAATTGACACGCTGCAGATTTTTCCGCACGAAAATCCGCACGATTTCCGCTGCGGAAAAATCCGCAGCGTGGGCACAGCATTTCCCAAATGCCTTAGAAATGGCTGGGGAGTAGCTGTGCTGCAGATTTCTGGAAAATCCGCGGCTTTTCCGCGAGAAATCCGCGGCAAAATCCGCGCATTTTCCGCAGCGTGGGCACATAGCCTAAGAGTGCTGCATCCCTTTGCAAGACTTTGTTTGTGACTCTGCAGAGACAGTTACATTTCTTATTTGGCCCACTGTGACTGAGGAAAATAAGCTGCCCTAATAATTCTGCATTGATAAAAGGTGTTGATATCCCTAGGCCGCACCCTTCCTCATCACACAAACATCACCTGATATACTTCATGCAATAAGCATTCAAGTTTATCCAGCCTGGAGTTGGCAAATCTGCACAAAGGTGACGATATGGTCAAAGTACTCACTTGTCCAATAATTGTGCACAATGTATAATAATCTTATGGGTACAACATCAGTAGCAGGAGTGCTGTTGCTATACCTAGGTAAGCACCTGCTGTAACAGCAGTGGTCAGGTATAATGCCAATACTAGCCATTTAATCCCTTGGATGCTGCAGTCAATAGCAACCAAAGCTTCTTAATGGCCCCTGTGTAATCCTGTTGTTCTGCCCCCATTCCCTTGCTCTCTAGACATTTGGTTTGTTACAGCATTTAGGGACCAGACAATGGCATCGTTGTCTTTGATTTTTTTGCATGGTTTGATAGGCAAATCCAAGACAAATCTACCACAGTTGTAAAAAAATACAAAAAAACCCCATTATCCTTGACAAATATACCTCTCGCTGAGATAAAGTAGCTGAAGGAATGCAGTCATTTTCCATCTTGTCCAAGGAGCGGACAATTTCGTCAAACGTTTTTCTATATAGCTCTTCATTAACCACTTTTACCTGCACAGATAAAAAAGGTCAAACATTATGTTCATCTACTCTTAATCTGTAAATAAAAATACATACGGTAGGTTTATCCATAGTGATGATAGATAGATAGAGAGCGATAGATATATATATATATAGTCATATGAAAAAGTTTGGGCACCCCTATTAATGTTAACCTTTTTTCTTTATAACAATTTGGGGTTTTGCAACAGCTATTTCAGTTTCATATATCTAATAACTGATGGACTGAGTAATATTTCTGGATTGAAATGAGGTTTATTGTACTAACAGAAAATGTGCAGCCTGCATTTAAACAAAATTTGACCGATGCAAAAGTATGGGCACCCTTATCAATTTCTTGATTTGAACACTCCTAACTACTTTTTACTGACTTACTAAAGCACTAAATTGGTTTTGTAACCTCATTGAGCTTTGAACTTCATAGGCAGGTGTATCCAATCATGAGAAAAGGTATTTAAGGTGGCCACTTGCAAGTTGTTCTCCTATTTGAATTTCCTATGAAGAGTGGCATCATGGGCGCCTCAAAACAACTCTCAAATGATCTGAAAACAAAGATTATTCAACATAGTTGTTCCGGGGAAGGATACAAAAAATTGTCTCAGAGATTTAAACTGTCAGTTTCCACTGTGAGGAACATAGTAAGGAAATGGAAGAACACAGGTACAGTTCTTGTTAAGCCCAGAAGTGGCAGGCCAAGAAAAATATCAGAAAGGCAGAGAAGAAGAATGGTAAGAACAGTCAAGGACAATCCACAGACCACCTCCAAAGACCTGCAGTTTCATCTTGCTGCAGATGGTGTCAATGTGCATCGGTCAACAATACAGCGCACGTTGCACAAGGAGAAGCTGTATGGGAGAGGGATGCGAAAAAAGCAGTTTCTGCAAGCACGCCACAAACAGTCACCTGAGGTATGCAAAAGCACATTTGGACAAGCCAGTTACATTTTGGAAGAAGGTCCTGTGGACTGATGAAACAAAGATTGAGTTGTTTGGTCATACAAAAAGGCGTTATGCATGGAGGCAAAAAAACACGGCATTCCAAGAAAAGCACTTGCTACCCACAGTCATATTTGGTGGAGGTTCCATCATGCTTTGGGGCTGTGTGGCCAATGCCGGCACCGGGAATCTAGTTAAAGTTGAGGGTCGCATGGATTCAACTCAGTATCAGCAAATTCTTGACAATAATGTGCAAGAATCAGTGACGAAGTTGAAGTTACGCAGGGGATGGATATTTCAGCAAGACAACGATCCAAAACACCGCTCCAAATCTACTCAGGCATTCATGCAGAGGAACAATTACAATGTTCTGGAATGGCCATCCTTGTCCCCAGACCTGAATATCATTGAAAATCTGTGGGATGATTTGAAGCGTGCTGTCCATGCTCGGCGACCATCAAACTTACTGAACTGGAAATGTTTTGTAAACAGGAATGGTCAAATATACCTTCATCGAGGACCCAGGAACTCATTAAAAGCTACAGGAAGCGACTAGAGGCTGCTATTTTTGCAAAAGCAGGATCTACAAAATATTAAATGTCACTTTTATGTTGAGGTTCCCATACTTTTGCAACGGTCAAATTTTGTTTAAATGCGGATTGCACATTTTCGTTCGTACAATAAACCTCATTTCAATCCAGAAATATTACTCAGTCCATCAGTTATTAGATAAATGAAACTGAAATAGCTGTTGCAAAAACCCATATTGTTATAAAGAAAAAAGGTTAACATTAATAGGGGTGCCCAAACTTTTTCATATGACTGTATATATATGTTTGTGTGTGGATGTATATGAGATGTGCATATATATCTGTCTATATCACACACACACACACACACACGTACTTTATAAACCTTAGCCTTATCTTGACTTTGGACGCAGCAAAGTCTCTAATATTTAATATACTTATTGGCTATGGGGGTTTCCCCCACTTGATACCTTTTTAGTAAATCCACAGAACACAACAGTGTCCAATAGGTGGAATTCACAGCTCTGTTTGTCCGCTTCTGTAACTACAAGGCTTCAATAGAGCGAGGGCACCATGTTCGCCATTCAGTCTCCTACTTACCCCGATTTTAAAGACAGAGCTGACTGGTTTATGGTCACTGGTCTTTAGAGACATGACACTTTTATAATCCAGCTGTGTCACATGTCTGCCTTTCCAGAGAATGCGATCACACCAGGCAGGTGCACGGCATTTTTCACTACCGATAAAATGGGATAACATATTGACATAATTAAAAACACAGTTACAATCACAGGGCAACCATAATAACAGTGTTAGGCGGCCAAAAAATATGAAGATGATCAGCAATAAAATGGTATGTGTCTGACCTCTGGATTGCCAGCCTATCCTCAGACAGTACAGCAAAACCATTACTATGTATATATTGGGTGCCAGGGGGTCATTGTGCATCAAACTATGAATAAGCATCTATCCATTCATCCATCCAATCCATCGTAGTTGGTAAGGATGTGAGGCCATATGCTATTGATATGTCAAGACGTTTGGCTTTAAAACCCCTTTAATGGGAATCTTTCACCACCTTTATGCTGGCCTCAAGATAGTGACTTTCAGCAGGGTGTCTGCTATACGTGCCTGTAGTGTAAGTTTATTAATTTTCCACATCATTAGTTGTATTAGGCTGGGACCACACGAGCACTACTGCAAGTGCATCGCATATGACTCTCGGGCTCCCGCTCTGCTGGAGTGTAAGCCGAGTGTCATGCTACTGTGATGCGATCCTGCGATCACAGCACAGCTGCGGAGGACAGGGCGGGCGCTGCGGAGGAGAGGGAAGGACTAATCTCCCCATCTCCTCCATTTTCAGCGGATGCATATATTACACAGCACTCCGGTGCAGTGTGAAGTTTCTCTCGTACCCATAGACTTGTATGGGTGAGAGAGAAAACTAATGGGATTCCATCCGCAGCATGCTGTGATAGCCTTAATTGGACCGAGAAAACAGAGAAAAAAAAAAAGCTCATGGGAGCAGCCTCATAGAGTAACATTGGTCCGAGTAGAATGCAATTTTTTTATTGCATTCCACTCGCTCCGTTTTACTCGCCGTGTGTTCTTAGAAGTGAGCTGGGAGTCCCAATTACTGTACAGGAGGACACTCATTGTCTGATTATTGAGAGGACTCCTGGCTTACTTGTGCTTCAACCAATAGTGAACATTTTATAACACTACACTACAGGCATATATAGCACACATGGTCCTGAAGTCAGATTGTCTGTCACCATCATAGGGGCACCATGAAATGAATTTCCTCACAAAGTTTTGAAATATCAAGAATATATGGCATCATATTCTGACCAACACGAGGGACGTGAGGTCGCATAAAATGCTTCATTCAGACGTCAGTGTTCTTCTCCAGATTTTTCATGCATCTATTCTGTGTTTTCTAAGAACATGCATGATATCTATGGTGCTGTTCTCATGTTGGTCTGTCATTCTACAAAAGATCACAGAGACAAGTCAGTTTTGATGTAAATCACAGATCAAAAATTATCCATACAGTCTATGGGTCTGTGAAAAATCAAGGACAGCTCATATTGTCATGAGTGAGGTCTACTACTTGAACCACCCCTTCTCAATATCTAGGTTTTCCCCCAGTCAAAAAAAAAAAAAATAAAGACTTATACTCCCCTCCGGTGCCTTTCCAGCTGCAGATCACATGATGTTATTCAACCAGTGGCTGCTTCCTTTTCCCTGCCTTTGGAGTAATCAAATGCATCCAATGGACGTTAGAGAGCAGCAACGCTCACTTCCTCTGGATGGGATTCGTCTGAAGGAAGGGAGAGTGATGCAGCCAATGATTGGCTGAACAATATTATGTGATCCACAGGAGAGCCATTGTGGATGTAGCTGGAACGGCACCGGAGGGGATTAGAAGTCTTATCTTAATGAGGAAAATATAGGGATTGAGAAGGGGTTGTCTGAGTAGCAGGCAACCCCTTTAATATTGCACCAGTTAAAAGACGCTTTGGAATTTACTGTACTTTTTTTTTTCCCCATATGAGAAAATGTTAACTATAATACTGACCAAACAAAAATGAAAATCTGATCCAAAGCCCTACGGAAACTGATTAGTTTTCATATGTGAAAGAATGGTCCCCATCACTTCCATCTGAATGAGGCCATATTCACAGTTTCAATTCATCATGACCCCTGTGACCCAGTTCATACAGAGTAACAGGATTTTCTCTGTACTTTCTCAGGATCAGCTGCTAATTCAAAGTCTGGCCCATACCAGTCATTAAGTGATGGCAATATACCTTTAACCCACTTTGTACCAGATGCTTTTGATTTTGCCTTACTTTGTAGGTAGAAAGAGCATTACCTTTTTCTTTCTGCACCAACAGAGTTATATAAGGACATGCTTTAGTTTTGAATCACATCATTTAGTTCACTGAAAAAAAGTCCAACTGGGGTGAAATGGTGAAAAAATACCCAAATACAGTTTTTTGGGGGCGTTTTTAGTGCCTTCACTGTGCAGTAGATATTATCAGACCAAATAATTCGTCAAGACAGTCAGATTATATAGAATACCAAATTTATATATAGTTTATATAAACTTCACTAATCTTCTATGAATCCAGCCTGTGATATCAAAGACCAGGACAGCAGTGCCGGGGACTTTCCTTAGGCATACAGCTACCATGGCATCAGACTACCCCCTTCTGTAGTCGTGGTGTGGAGTGGGGCTAGGATAGGCACTTGTACCCGTAAAGGAACCATTTCAATTCCGCTATCAATGATTGACAATGGCGTCTACATGGTTAAACAGCTTTGGTTACTGCTGTTAGAGGCAGATGCTGGCTGTATAACATAGCTGGCACACGCCCTGTATGTGGCGGGCTCCACCTTGATGCTGATGAACATACATGACAAGGTGTGAAAGTGGCTAAATGTGTATTTCTGGTAAACGATTCCCTTCAAAGATTTGCAATTCAGCTCATTTTCTCTCCACTTATACTCACTGAAGTAGTCAGTCATAATGAATGTAGCAGTTTATAATGGATGGGACTTTCTTCAAAGGAACCACATCAAACGCTATATCTATTTAAACTATTAAAGGGACCCTAACAGCTTGAAAACCGCGAGCAATTTATGGCCAACACAATATAGATTTAGTACAACGTGTACTGTAGTCATTGTGATGCGTTCTCAATCTGGGCTCACCAGTCAAGGCAGCGGTCCTGCGCAGTGATAGACAGTCATTTCTGTGTGCACAGATATACTGGCAAACTGTCAATTACTAGCTGTATTTGTAAATGGCACCATTCTGGAGTACATTTAACTTATTAACCCTTTCAGGGTGCTTTCTTTTGTGGGTCCGCACGTTTAAGAGGATAAACGTTTTATGGATGGATACATTAGAATGTGCTATCATAGTGCAAAAATAAAGGGTTAAGTATTTTTAAAGGGAACCAGTCATGTAAACAAAAAAAAACAAAAAACACTTATAGGGTTAATCTGAAGGTTACTAGTGTTCTAAAACTGCCTGGGTCGCTGCACAGAAAGCCAAGCTACAGGGAGGAAACACCACGGTTACTTACCGGTAGCCGGTTTTTCCAGAACCCATGACACCACCATGTGAGAGAGGGATCCGCCCAGCGAGGACAGGAAACCATTCTGAAACAAAAGGGCAGTACCTCTCCCCTTCATCAGTTGATTACCGAGAAATGAGAGGACCTCCAACAATCGTTAGAACTTACTCCACCACCCACTAAACACACACAAGCACACCCAGAAGTGTACACCAAGGATGAGAAAGGGATGGATTATATGGGTGCTGTCATGGGTTCTGGAAAAAATGGCTACTGATAAGTAAACCTGGTGTTTTCACCTCACCCATGACAGCACCACGTGAGAGATTCCCAGAGAAACACTTATTTAGGGAGGGACCACCGCTTCAAGCACCCTTCTACCAAACAAAAGATCAGCCGAGGAGGATAGATCCAACAGATCGTGCTGGAAAAAAGTAGACTGTGATGACCAGGTAGCGGCCCTACAAATTTGTTCAATAGATACCTGCGCACGTTCAGCCCAGGAGGTCGACACCGCTCTTGTGGAATGGGCCCTTAATGTTCTCGGGAAAGGGCGTCCCACTAGAGGCGTAGGCTAAAGTAATAGCCTCCCTAATCCACCTAGCAATAGTGCCCTTTGACACCACCAGACCCTTTGTACTACCCTGAAAGGAGATGAATAATGATTGTGTTTTCCTCACTGCCCGTGTCTCCGATATATACTGAAGGAGGGCCCTCCGCACATCCATGATGTGAAATCTACATTCCCCTGCACTAGTGGGGTGGCTGCAGAAGGAGGACAGAACTATCTCTTGTGTCCTATGAAAATGAGACGTGACCTTTGGGAGATATGCTGGGTCTGGCCGTAATATGACTATCATCAAGGACCTGAGTGTAAAGCTGGGGTCACACTAAATGACAGCGACAACGACGTCGCTGTTACGTCACCATTTTCTGTGACGTAGCAGCGACCTTGTAAGTCACTGTTATGATCGCTGCTTAGCTGTCAAACACAGCAGTCGAAGCAGCGATCATAACGACACGCGTCGCTGTGCTGCAAGATGTGCAGAGAGCAGGGAGCCGCGCACACTGAGCGCTGGCTCCCTGCTGTCCTAGCTACAGTACACATCGGGTTAATTAACCCGATGTGTACTGCAGCTACATGTCACAGTGCAGAGAGCAGGGAGCCGCCCACACTGCTTAGCGCTGGCTCCTTGCTCTCCTAGCTACAGTACACATCGGGCTAATTACACGATGTGTACTGCAGCTACATGTGCAGAGAGCAGGAGCCGCGCACACTGCTTAGCGCTGGCTCCTTGCTCTCCTAGCTACAGTACACATCGGGTTAATTACACGATGTGTACTGCAGCTACATGTGCAGAGAGCAGGAGCCGCGCACACTGCTTAGCGCTGGCTCCTTGCTCTCCTAGCTACAGTACACATCGGGTTAATTACACGATGTGTACTGCAGCTACATGTGCAGAGAGCAGGAGTCGGCGCTGGCAGCGTGAGAGCGGCGGAGGCTGGTAACGAAGGTAAATATCGGGTAACCACCTTGGTTACCCGATGTTTACCTTGGTTACAGCTTACCGCAGCTGCCAGATGCCGGCTCCTGCTCCCTGCTCGCTTCATTTCGTCGCTCTCTCGCTGTCACACACAGCGATCTGTGCGTCACAGCGGGAGAGCGACGACCAAAAAATGAAGCTGGACATTCAGCAACGAGCGGCGACCTCACAGCAGGGGCCAGCTCGTTGCTGGATGTCACACACAGCGACGTCGCTGCAACGTCACAGAAAATGGTGACGTAGCAGCGACGTCGTTGTCGTCGCTGTGTGTGACACCACCTTAAGGCTGCACAACTGATAAGGCCTGTAAATCACTGATCCTCCGCGCTTAGGTTAATGCGACTAGCAATATCGTTTTAAGAGTCAGCAACTTCAGGGAGAGCCCCTAAAGCAGAGACCTGAACTTTGAGCGTGTTCACAGCTAGCCCCAGGTCAAACCCCTTTTGTAGGAATTCTAAAATGCACTCAATAGGGACCTCTGTACCCAGGGAACTATTAGAACGTCAGGAATTTTTGACACACTCTCCCGTAGATTCTGGTGGTAACTGGTTTAAGACTCTTTAACAATGTAGAGATTAGGTCAGGGGAAAACCCTTTGCTCCTCAACAGTAACCTTTCAAATTCCAAGCTGTCAAATGGAACCCCTTCGCTTGTGCATGGAATACTGGTCCCTACACTAAAAGGTCCGGAACTTCCGGCAGAATCCAGAGATCCGTGACCGACATTGCCCTCAGGAGAGAAAACCACGGTCTCTTGGGCCCGAAGGGGGCGATAAGAAGGACCCTCACCCGGTCCTCCCTGATTTTTTGCAGAACTGTCGGCAGCATGATAATTGGGGGAAAGGCATAAGCCAGTTTGAAGGTCCATGGAACCTGTAGTGCGTCTACGGCGAAGGGCAGGTCCGATGGGTTTAGTGAACAGAACTGCACTAACCGCTTGTTCAGTTTGGTAGCAAATAGTGACTATGGGGCATACCACAGAAAGACCCATCTGCAGAAAGATCCAAGGGTTCAAGGACCATTCTCCTTGTCGCAGTTGATGGCGACTGAGGTAATCTGCTGTGATATTGAGATGACCTTTGATGTGAAGAGCTGAGAGGGAGAGAAGATGTTGCTCTGCCCCGAGAAACATTCTGTAAGACATCTGCATTAGGGATGGGGATCTTGTGCCCCCTTGGTGGTTTATATACGAGACTGTGGACTGATTGTCTGACATGATACGAACATGATGCCCTCAGAGGTGAGGAAGAAAGGCCTCAGTGCTCACTCCACTGCCCACAGTTCTCGGAGATTCGAGGGTTGTGCCGCTTCCTGTGGTTACCACCATCCCTGAGATATGTGTTCATGAAGGTGAGCTCCCCAGCCTGACTGGCTGGCATCGGTAGTGACCACCCTCCGGTCCCGAGGGAGCCAGGGAACACCTATAGACAAGTTGTCCACCGACGTCCACCAGAGGAGGAAACTATTGCTCCAAGGATAGGGCGACGACCCCTTCCAAATAACTGTTTAATGTATTCTGGGCATACAGAACCTGCCATTGGAGAGCTCTTGAGTGGACCTGACCCCACAGAACTGCCGGGAAGCATGATGTCAGAGTACCCAGCAAGGACATGGCTTTCCTCAGAGACATCCTGGGATGGTGGATCGCCCACAGGGCCAATGCTGAAACCCTCTGAATCTTTTCTGCTGGTAAAAAGCACCGATGACGCTCAGAGTTGAGTGTGAGATCGAGGAACGATTGAGTCATAACTGGGTACAACTGGGACTTGTCGTAATTCACCATCCAACCCAGCTTTTGCACAGTCATTTGAAGAAACTGTAGATGTGCTGTACATTGCTGTGTGGAGTTCCCAATCACCAGGAAGTCGTCCAGGTAAAGAACCAGCAGAACATTCTGAATTCGTAAATGAGCAGACATCTCTGCCACTATTTTCGTAAAAATTCTGGGGGCGACAGAGAGCCTGAAGGGGAGGGCTCGAAACTGACAATGACAGTTTGCTGATGATGGAAAGGGCTACTCGCAGAAACTGTTGAAAACGTGGATGTATAGGGACATGGTAATAGGCATCCTTTAAGTTTATTACCGCCATATAACAGTTGTGAAACAGCAGCTTTATTGCCGACTGAACAGACTCCATCTTGAACGGGAAATACTGTAAAAACTGGTTGAAACGTCTGAGGTTTATTATTGTTCGGAAGCAACCGTCCAGTTTTCCTACGAGAAAAAGAGGGGAATAGAACCCCCTTCCTCTTTCTGCAAGTGGTACCTCGCACAGGACTTTCTTTCCTATCAATAGCAGGACCTCCGATTCCAGAGCTTGTTCTTTCATTGACCTCCGAAGAGGAGTGATGACGAAATGCTGTGGTGGCTGAAGGAGAAATTGTAACTGTAGACCATCTTTGATAATGGATCGAACGTAGGCGTTGGAGGAAATGCTTTCCCACGGCTCCAGAAAATGAGAAAGGCGTCCTCCGACCGGCAGCCTGGCATCACTGGGAAGATTTCTTCGAGGAGGCGGCGGCACCCCCAGAACATGAAGCCTGATTCCCATTTGGGTCTGGGCTCCCACCGCCGATTATACGGGGGTTTGCCCCTGGAGAACCCCTGCCTCCGAAAGGAACTAGACGATCCAGAGTAGAACCTTGGGAAGGACATATTGCTATCGGATGCTTTGTCTAATGCATCGTCTAGCTATTTTCCAAAAAGTAGTTGACCGTCACAGGGTACCGCACACAATTTGTGTTTGGATTGCAGGTCTCCTGGGCAACCCTTCAACCACAATGCCCGTATGGCTTGATTGGATAATCCCGCTGAGCGTGCTCAGAGTCTGATAATATCCGCTGAGGAATCAGCTACAAAAGCATCTGCTCCTTGCAGAAGTGGAAATCTAGGGAGGATCTGTTCTCGGGAGGTGTTATTCCGTAACTGATCCGCAACCTGTTGGAGCCAGACCATTAAGGAACGGGCTGTGCAGGTATTTGCTATAGTCGGCTTCAATATCCCAGTCGATGTTTCCCATAAGCGTTTAAGACAGACATCTGCTTTTTTGTCCAGGGGATTTTTAAATGTTTCCGAGTCTTCCAAGGGGATGCCTCCTCGTCGAGAGGACTTTGCGACTGCAGAATCGATCCGTGGTGCTTTATCCCAGAAGGCTGTTTTGTCCTCATTAAAGTGATATTTTCGCTTTGAGGAGGAGGGGAGAGAACCTGCTTTGTCTGGACTCTTCCACTCCTGAATAAGTGCCTCAATCTTGTTGTTGACCAGAAAGGTACGCTTCTTCCATTCCTCCAATCCTCCAAACATAACATCCTCCAGGGATCTAGAGGATTTCTCCTCTGTCAACACCATAGTTGCCCTGACCGACTTGACCAGTGTCCCTACATCATCAATGGAGAAGCACAGCCTGCCTCCCATATCGCTATCTGAGGATGAGGAGTCTGAGTCTGAAGAAGCACTGGATGAAGATGAGGATGGAGAGTCAGAGTCAACTGGTTTTGACTTCTTTCGTTTCAAGAAAGCCTTCATGGAATCTTGTACCTTCGAGCGGATAACCGAACAGAGGTCTGCTGAGATTCCTGGAGATTCTTCCGCAATTGTGCGACGTATACATGCCTCACACAACATATTTTGCAACTGATCCGAGAGGGGTTCCCTGCATAGGGGCACTCTTTATGCTTCTTTTTGGATGTCAACATTTTTAGGGGCCAATGAGGCAAGACAAAAGCGGGAAGAAACCACAAAGGACCTATGAGTAAGGTGACATTCATGAAGATCATTCACAACCATAGGATATCAAGGGTACCGGTTTGGAAGGCTGCTTCGGAACATCCACAGGTCTGTCAGGAGCTGTAGAGCCGCGAGAGGATCTGCATTCCTGGCTGACACGGTCCGTCTGGCCTAAAGTGACCACCATTTTTACAGCTCTGCTGACGACACACCGGAGTGTGCTGCTGCTCATCAGTATCCATGTCAGAGTGCAGGCACAAGCACCCGACATTGTAAGAAGTGCAAGGTTCAATCCGATCCTCCGCCTTCCGGTCCCAAGAGAGGCTCCTCCCTGTCGTCCCACGCTCCCCTTGGTGCACGGACAGGAGACGCCATTATCCTGTTAGTTAGCCAGCATGCATGTCAGCGCTGCATGGGCGCCGCCATCTTCTTCCGGTGACGTCACGCAGGCCCGTCTCCATATCCCAGTGTGTCTGCCGCGCAGCCATGCACCCGGAAGTCCTAGGCAGCAGGGAGCGCAGGGTGGGGGAGGATGGAGCGGCGGTCCAGGATCCCAGGAACGGCTCCTGCCGCACGCCCCCGCATGGACACAGGACCCCCAAGGGCAGGTGGACGGCGCTTCCAGCTCCGAAGAACGGTGCTACTGGACTCACCCTGCTCTTACAGACACCGGACGGGGCTGGGTAGGTAGGCGACTTGTTTCATCCACACGCCATATTCCAGAATCAGGGTCCCCCTTCAAGGACAGGAAACCAACTGACGAAGGGGAGAGGTACCGCCCTTTTATTTCAGAATGGTTTCCTGTCCTCGCTGGGCGGATCCCTCTCTCATGTGGTGCTGTCATGGGTGAGGGGAAAATGAGCTTTATTCCTTCCAGCAGCCTCGGGTTTCTGTCACAGAGGTGCGGCCAGAGCAGTGTCAGTCAAGTAGTAAGAGATAGCTGTAAGCGCGATGACTGACAGCTTGTACTGATTCACTGCTAAGCCGACTGTCCGTGCCGGGGGTGGTTACAGCCACCGCTCACTGTATACGGAGGGACGTCTGAAGATGCGCCAGCCACTACTCTATAACTGAAATCATTGCCTTGCGTTAGCCGGGCTTTCAGTGCAGTGACCAGGTAGTTTAACACTAGAACTACTGAGGTAGTCATTTTGACTACTTTGCACCATGTATTTCTATATAGGTGTCACGAGTCCAGTAGTTATAGTGTTAAAGACCCTGTGCGCACTTGCCGTTTTTTGCCGCGGATTTCCTGCGGTTTTGCTGCATGTTATGTTCATAACATCTCTGCAGTGATTCACCAGCAAATCCTATGGGAAAAAAAAATGTGCGCACTATGCGGATTTTGACAGCTGTATGTTTTGCTGCGGGATTCCCGCAACAAAAACAATTGCATGTCACTTCTTTTCCGCACGTCGCTGCGGCATTTCACTCCATTGACTGCAATGTAATCGGGAAATCCCGCAGGGAATAATGTAGGGAGCAAATTCTGTGCGGTTCATTGCGTTTTCCTGCGTTATTCCCTGTGGTATTTCGCGGTTTCGGGATATAATGTTCATCACTGCCTGCGGTTTGCAGGGAAGTGATGTCATTATGACAGGAAGAGGAAGCGGAGCAGAGAGTAAACACACGCATATCACACTCACAGACATAAAAGACGCACACATATTGCACTCACACACAGACATATAGAATGCACACACAAATCAAACGGACATATAAAAATAAAAGAAGGGAATTTTGTTACTTACCGTAAATTCCTTTTCTTCTAGCTCCTATTGGGAGACCCAGACGATTGGGTGTATAGCACTGCCTCCGGAGGCCACACAAAGCAATTACACTAAAAAGTGTAAGGCCCCTCCCCTTCTGGCTATACACCCCCAGTGGGATCACTGGCTCACCAGTTTTAGTGCAAAAGCAAGAAGGAGGAAAGCCAATAACTGGTTTAAACAAATTCACTCCGAAGTAACGTCGGAGAACTGAAAAACCATTCAACATGAACAACATGTGTACCCGAAAAACCACCAAAAATCCCGAAGGACAACAGGGCGGGTGCTGGGTCTCCCAATAGGAGCTAGAAGAAAAGGAATTTACGGTAAGTAACAAAATTCCCTTCTTCTTCGGCGCTCCATTGGGAGACCCAGACGATTGGGACGTCCAAAAGCTGTCCCTGGGTGGGTAAAGAAATACCTCATGTTAGAGCTGCAAAGACAGCCCTCCCCTACGGGGAGGCAACTGCCGCCTGCAGGACTCTGCTACCTAGGCTGGCGTCCGCCGAAGCATAGGTATGCACCTGATAATGTTTGGTGAAAGTGTGCAGACTCGACCAGGTAGCTGCCTGGCACACCTGTTGAGCCGTAGCCTGGTGTCGTAATGCCCAGGACGCACCCACGGCTCTGGTAGAATGGGCCTTCAGCCCTGATGGAACCGGAAGCCCAGCAGAACGGTAGGCTTCAAGAATTGGTTCTTTGATCCATCGAGCCAGGGTGGCTTTGTAAGCCTGCGACCCCTTGCGCTGGCCAGCGACAAGGACAAAGAGTGCATCAGAGCGGCGCAGGGGCGCCGTGCGGGAAATGTAGATTCTGAGTGCTCTCACCAGATCTAACAAATGTAAATCCTTTTCATACCGGTGAACCGGATGAGGACAAAAAGAAGGTAAGGAGATATCCTGATTAATATGAAACGAGGATACTGCCTTAGGGAGAAACTCCTGAATGGGGCGCAGCACTACCTTGTCCTGGTGGACCACCAGGAAGGGAGCCTTGGATGACAGCGCCGCTAGCTCAGACACTCTCCGAAGAGACGTGATCGCTACCAGAAAGGCCACTTTCCGTGATAGTCGAGAGAGTGAAACATCCGTCAGAGACTCGAAAGGCGGCTTCTGGAGAGCAACTAGTACCCTGTTCAGATCCCATGGATCTAACGGCCGCTCGTACGGGGGGACGATATGACCAAACCCCCTGCAGGAACGTGCGTACCTGCGGACGTCGTGCTAGACGCTTCTGAAAAAAAACACCAATAGCGCCGAGACTTGCCCTTTAAGGGAGCCGAGCGACAAGCCCTTTTCCAACCCAGATTGCAGGAAGGAAAGAAAAGTAGGCAATGCCAATGGCCAGGGGGACACTCCTTGTACAGAACACCAGTAAAAGAAAATCTTCCACTTCCGTGGTAGATCTTAGCAGACGTGGGCTTCATAGCCTGTCTCATGGTGGCAACGACCCCGTGGGATAATCCTGAGGACACTAGGATCTAGGACGCAATGGCCACACAGTAGGTTCAGGGCCGTAGAATTCAGATGGAAAAACGGCCCTTGGGACAGTAAGTCTGGCCGGTCTGGTAGTGCCCACGGTTGACCGACCGTGAGATGCCTGTCGCCAGAGCTCTTTGATCGTCATGAAAACCGGGACCTTGCTGTTGTGCCAATTCGTGAAACCCGTCCGGGTGCAGAGACCATTCTCCTGCGTCCACGCCCTGGTGACTGAGGAAGTCTGCTTCCCAGTTTTTTACGCCCGGGATGTGAACTGCGGATATGGTGTATGCTCTGTCTTCCACCCCTAGCAGAATCCGGCGGACTTCCTGGGAGGCTCGCCGACTGCGTAGTCCGCCTTGGTGGTTGATGTATGCCACCGCTGTGGATTGTCCGACTGAATTCGGATCTGTTTGCCTTCCAGCCACTGCAGGAAGTCTTGCAGGGCCATATGCACTGCCCAGAGCTCCAGACAATTGATCTGAAGAGTGGACTCCTCTGAAGAGAGTCCTTGATCGTCTGAGAAAGGGGGACGTTCCTGTGTAGGGACATCGACTTCCCCTCCCATTAGCGAAGAATGTTCTATTGAAGTGGACGCAGATGAAACTACGTGAAAGGGACTGCCTCTGGATGAGGTGTCTCCTTGAAGGAGAGACTGCACCCCCGTCTGTAGTGACCGCTGTTTGTCCAGTGGAAGCTTCACCATCGCTGAGAGAGTGTGAAACCCGAAGCTAAGATATGCCAGCGATTGGGTTTAACTTTGAAAAGTTGAGGACCCACCCGAAACTCTGGGAAGTCTCCAGCGCCATGTTCAGGCTGTGTTGGCATGCCTCTTAAAAGAGTGCCTTGACAAGTAGATGGTCTAAGTAAGGGATCACAGGGTGACCCTGAGAGTGCGGGAGTGGTCCCACTGCTGCCATGAACTTGGTGAAAACCCGTGGGGCTGTCGCCAGACCGAAGGGTAGGGCTACGAACCGAAGATGCTCGTCTTCAATAACGAATCGTAGCAAACACCGGTGCTCTGGAGCAATCGGCACGTGGAGATAAGCATCCTGATGTCTATTGATGCTAGGAAATCTCCTTGAGACATTGAGGCAATGACGGAGCGGAGGGATTCCATCCGGAACCGCCTGGTTTTCACGTGCTTGTTGAGCAGTTTAAGGTCCAGAACGGAACGGAAGGAGTCGTCCTATTTTGTCACCCCGACCAGATCGGAGTAAAAAGTGTCTCTTGTTCCTGAGGAGGAACCGGGATTACGACTCCTACTGCCTGCAGAAGAGCCTCGGCTCGGCCGGTGAGGAAGTTTTTGCGACAAACTGTCTCTCACCCACCGGCCATTGACCTGTGGCAGTTAAATGTCGCTAAAGCGGGGGAGTCTGCCACCGACCGCCGACGCGGAGAGAGAGGGCTGAAAGTCATGAGGAAACCGCCTTGGTAGCGGTTCCTCCGGCTGCCTTCTCCGGGCGTGATTGAGCCCGCCAGGAACCTGCGCCCCTCTGAGCCTTTTGAGTCCTGTTGGACGAGGGCAATTGGGACGTGCCCGAGCCTGGGAAGGACCGAAACCTCGACTGTCCCTTCTCCTGATGGGTCTTGTTTGATAGCTGGGGTAAGGAAGACTCCGTACCCTTGGACAGTTGAATGATTTAATCCAACCGCTCACGAAACAGTCTGTCACCAGATAAAGGCAATCTGGTTAAGCACTTTTGTGGAAGCAGCCTCTGCTCCAATCCCTTAACACTAGGAGCGTAACAACACGGAGTTGGCGGACGCCACTGACGTACGGCTCGTAGAGTCCAGGACAGCATAAACAGCTTGAGTCGCAATGCCGACATTGCGAGGTGAAGGACGCTACTGCGGCCAAGATGTACATGTGACCGCGTCCCTCTGTGCAATACTAGCTGAAATAGCTTGGAGTGCCTCTATGGCTGCGAATGCCGGGGCAACCGACCCGCCGATAGGGCTATCTGTCTGTCAATGGCATCTTTAAGTGAAGTCCCATCTTCCACTGCAACTATAGATCTAGCCGCAAGCCTGGAGATTGGGGGATCCACCCTTGGAGCGCCTGAGCACGTCAGGGGGGAAGAGACAACGCGTATCTTCAATACGGTTGGAGAAACGCTTATCGGGATAAGCGTGGTGTTCCTGGACTGCTTCTCTGGAGTCAGAGTGACCAGAAAAGTACTCAATATACGCTTGAGATACCGAAATAGGGATTTCTTCTGCTGTGAAGCTGACCCCTCCACTGGAGGAGTTGAGGGAGAAATACCCAACCTTCCATTGATGGACGCTATAAGATTATTCACTATAGCGTCACCATCCGGTGTATCCGGATTGAGAGCGGTCTCAGGATCAGAGTCCTGAACAGCTACGGCTGCCTCATCATACAGAGAGTACTGTGATGAAGTCGAGGGCCGTTCTTAGGGAGCTCGCTTAGGCCGTCTGGGACTGTCGTCCGTGTCAGAGCCTGCACCCTGGGAGGCATGGGACCCTCCTGGAGCCATGATTTGTTTCGAAATCAGGGTGGCCAGGGGCATTGGATCAACATTGCCCAAGGTCTGTCTGGACTGCAAAGTCTGTAAGATGTTAGTCATAGCCACAGACAATATATCAGCGGAAACTGCAACTCCGTCCCTGTCCCTGGACAGGGATCACAGGTGGTTCTTTTGGCCACCTGTAGCAGAGACCCCGTTGAGTAATTGCACACACTGGGGGTCCTGGAACAGTCGCATGCAGTACAAGCAGCATAGAAAGCCTGTGCCTTGGCACCCATGTTTTTTTTTTTTTTTTTGCTGTTGCTGTCTAGCCATCTAGGAGCATTAGCCAAGAATAGCGACCGTACAGTGCAATGTATAGCATACAAGCATGAAGTACAATAAACACTTCAGCACATGCAGTACAAGGAGCATAGAAAGCCTGTGCCTTGGCACATTTGCTTTTCTGCTGCCGTTGTCTAGTTATTCAGGAGCATTAGCCAGGAAAAGCGACATACAGTGAATGTATAGCATACAAGCATGAAAATAACCACTGCAGCACATGCAATCCACGCAGCATTGAAAGCTTGTGCCTTAGCACCCTTGCTTTTCTGCTGCTGTTGTCTAGTCATCAAGGAGCATTAGCCAAGAATAGCGACATGCAGTGAATGTACAAGCATGAAAATAAACTCTGCAGTACATGCAATCCAAGCAGCATTGAAAGCTTGTGCCTTAGCACCATTGCTGTTTGCTGCCGCTGTCTAGCCATCTAGGCGGGTAGACAGCCAAGAATAGCCCTTACAGTGCAATGTAAAGCATACAAGCAAAAAGGACACATGACACTGCAGCACATGCAAGACAAGCAGCATATAGAGTCTGTGCTTTAGCACCCCTGATCTTTTGCTGCTGTTTCTAGGTCTGCATCCTGAATAGCGACCGTACAAAAGTACAACAGGACACTTCGGCATTAGTGGGTCAGCACTTTAGTTGCCGCTTACCGCCCGCACAAAAGCGGGTGTGTGGCGCCGGAATCCTGTGCTGGTAGCTCAGTGTCTCCGTTTTCCCGCTCTGCGTGCCGGAATGGCTGCCGGCGTCCAGAGGAGAGGGGCGGGCCGAGGGCGTGCCCGAGACAAGAGCGGGAACCCGGCGCCCACTGTGTCTAGTAAAGGGGGCTGGAGAATGCAAATAAGGCTCCAGCCCTCGGCGCTGCTATAGAACAGCGTCTCTCCCTGTCCCTGAGTGACAGGGTGGGGGCGGGAACGAAGCGGCGCTAGGCCGCAAAAGCCGGGGACTAAAGTTAGAAGCGCCGCCGCCGTAAAAGCGCGGTCGGCGCGTCCCCGGCGCACTACAAGTCGCAGCTGCGCCGCCGCTCCAGGGGCGGTCGGCGCGGCGGCTCCCACACGTAAAGTCCCCCAGTAATCTGCAGGGACTATAAGCCCAGCGCACAGCGCTACAGTCCCCGGCGCACTAGCACACCCAGCAAGCCTGGAGTGTGCGTGGCCTGCCATACGGGGACACAGAGTACCTGAAAGTTGCAGGGCCTTGTCCCTGAACGGCACTCCCGCTCCACATCCAGCAGGTTCTATGGGTCTGTGGATGGAGCCCGGCCTCAGGGCTTGGTGGCCGGAAAGATCCCACTTCCTCAGAGCCCCTCAGGGGGATGGGGAAGGAAAACAGCATGTGGGCTCCAGCCTCCGTACCAGCAATAGGTACCTCAACCTTACAAACCGCAAGTGGGGTGAGAAGGGAGCATGCTGGGGGCCCTAGTATGGGCCCTCTTTTCTTCCATCCGATATAGTCAGCAGCTACTGCTGACTGAACAGTGGAGCTTATGCATGGATGTCTGACCTCCTTCGCACAAAGCAGAAAACTGGTGAGCCAGTGATCCCACTGGGGGTGTATAGCCAGAAGGGGAGGGGCCTTACACTTTTTAGTGTAATTGCTTTGTGTGGCCTCCGGAGGCAGTGCTATACACCCAATCGTCTGGGTCTCCCAATGGAGCGCCGAAGAAAAACGTGGTCTCCGCCGTATTTTTATCGTCCAACGGGGTAAACACACAGCGGCAGCCCGGTATTCACAGGCTGGGGAGGACGAGGGCCAGGGTAAATGCCCCCACCCTCCCGCAGCCGAGAATATCAGCTCGCAGCTGCCCCGGGACTGTCGCATTCATTATGCGGCAGTCCCGGAGTGTCCCCGGCTCTTCCCGATTGCCGTGATGCGGTGGCAATTCGGGGTAATAACGAGTTAATGGCAGCGCATCGCCGCCACTAAATCCAGGCTTTAATCATGGCAGTGTCTATGAGACAGCTTTCATGATTAACCTGCAAGTAAAGTGAATAAAGACAAACACCGAAAAATCTTTTATTTTAAATAAAACACAAAAACGCCCCCTCTTTCACCACTAAATTAACCCCCACAAACACACAGCTCCGGCATAATCCACCGAGGGCCCACGTCGCTTGCATCAAGCCGCGACTGACACTGTACTGAATGCAGCCTCGCAACGAGCCTGCAGAGGTAACCACAGGTCATTTCTCACGACCGGTAATGTGAACAACACATTACTGCTCGGGAGAAATGCAGTGTGTCGATTGTTGATTGATCTGTCCTCTATCCTTCCATCCATCTATCTATCCATCTAATCTATCCATCTCAGAAGGAAATGACTTTTTCTTTTTTCTTTTCAAAATGTGCTTTATTGCATTGAATGCATTAAAACACATGTACCAACCCGCGGCAAAACCGCGGTAAAAATACCACGGCAATACCGCGGTAAAACCGCGGCAAACCGCATGCGGTTTTTGGGTGCGGTTTGCCGAGTTTTTTTTTTACCACGGGTGCGGTAATCTTTCAGACCCTGCGGAATTTTCTTAAGAAAATTCCATTTTACAGTGCGCACAGGGCCTTATGGGGTTTTTTTTTTTTTTACCTGATAGGTTGTCCGTGCAGCATGGAGCTATATCTTGCAGGAAGGTTTTTTCTTTTTTAAACCGCGAACAAATTATTTTTCTACACAAGTATTTCAACTGAGCTGCAGAAGAATGTCATTCTCATACATAGCTGTAACTGTTTGGCGATTACACAACCAATGCCATAGAAATATATGAGAGAGATTTAGATCACATCACCATGACCTATTTACAGTGATCTGTGAGAACTACACCCTGCAGCTCACCTAGAATTCACGTACGTCATTTTGCATTACGTTTAATGATTAGTGATGAGCGAATATACTCGGCATTATTCATTACTCGCATGAATATTAAAAATGTATTTGGGACATTTGTTACTCGTTAAGCATTTTACTCCTCGCCTCGTGAGTTTCAAGTCCCCTCCCCACGGTTGGCGTCTGATTTTCAGCCTCTAAACATGCTTGGATTGCCTGCTAATGACAGCAATGCTGTAGCCATCTTTGCTACTGACATTACTGTGATTGGTAGGCGCAGAGGGGGGGGGGGGGGAGACATGGGACCCCCCCATTTTGTGATAGCCAGCGCAGGTAAATAAGACACCTGGGGACTGGTATTCTCAGACTGGGAAGATCCATGGTTATTAAGCCCTCCCCTGCCTAAACGCAGCTACCCACAGCCGCACCGCAATTGGTGCATCCATTAGATGCGCCAATTGTGGCGTTATAACTGGTGCATCCCAAATGAACTGCTATGGTGGCAATCAAGGTAATATATGGGGTTCATGTCAGCTGTGAGTTGTCAAAAATCACAGCTGCCATCAAGCCATGGGTTGGTAATGGAGAGGTGTCTTTGACACCCCCCACCCTTGCCCTATTACCAACCTTATTTGTAAAAAGAAACACACAAAAATCCTTTATCTTAAATAAAAAAAAACAAACACACACACGACTTTTTTCACCAATTAACCCCAAAACTCCCCTGCAGGGCCGACATAATCGACACGACGATCCTGGCTCTGATACACCCAGAGGCTGCAGTGATGGAAACTGCGACCAATCACTATAGCTCCTGGGACACACTGAGGCAGCGGGGGACCTGGCTGGGAGAATCGTTCAGTCAGGTCACCGGAGTTCATAGCCGGGTTCCCACAGTACCAAGTGTGACCACCGGTGAACCCACTGCCGAATTGCGTGACATGGTGGCATTGCAGTCAGGTCACCGGAGTTTAGAATCAGGAGAACCCACTGGCCTCAGTGAACTCAGTTGAACCTACTGCCAGACTGCTGTGTAGGTCATGTCCCTCAATCCGTCAGAACTACAGCGGGTTTATTTGCGTTCACTGAGAGCAGTAGGGGAGCCCCTGAGTGTGAACGCCGGTCACCTGACTGCCGGGTTGCTGTGCTGCCATGTCACACAATCTGACTGGCTGGCAGCTGGTTCAACAGAGTTCACCGAGAGCACCGGGTTCACTATTCACCCATCACCATTAATGATAAATTGCATTATTTATTTATTTTTTTTTTACTTTCCCTGGTTGTATGTATTGTAATAATAAGAAGTTGGTGACTTGCCCAGAATAGCAATAAAGAAAAAAAATAAACATTCAGTTGGAAAGTTACACTATGATAAGCAACTTCTCTATCCATTGTATTTACTTCCTCAACCCAGACTGGATTGGCAGCAGCTAAACAATGGCTGCTAACAGCAAATTCTGAAGTGAAATTCCCGCTGTGCTTTCTAGAGCTTGAGCAATTATTTCTACAATCATTTAAAGTAAAAGAACTACAATGGATACATATTAACAGACTTTAAAAGGGTTATCCACTTTCACCTTCTGTAGTTCAGTGTATACACATAACTATATACTACCAGTCTAAAAGGTACCGTCACACTTTAGCGACGCTTCAGCGATCCTACCAGCGATCCCACCTGGTCAGGATCGCTGGTGCGTCGCTACATAGTCGCTGGTGAGCTGTCAATCAGGCAGATCTCACCAGCGACCAGTGACCAGCACCCAGCCAGCAGCGACGCGTGGAAGCGATGCTGCACTTGGTAACTAAGGTAAATATCGGGTAACCAAGCGCTTGGTTACCCAATATTTACCTTGGTTACCAGCGCACACCGCTTAGCACTGGCTCCCTGCACTCCTAGCCAGAGTACACATCGGGTTAATAAGCAAACCGCTTTGCTTATTTACCAGATGTGTACTTGGGCTACTTGTGCAGGGAGCCGGCACGGACAGCCTGAGAGCGGAGGTAAATATCGGGTAACCAAGCAAAGGGTTTTGCTTGGTTACCCGATTTTTACCTTGGTTACAGCTTACCGCAGGCTGACAGACGCCGGCTCCCTGCACATTCAGATTGTTGCTCTCTCGCTGTCAAACACAGCGATGTGTGCTTCACAGCGGGAAAGCAACGTCCAAAAAATGAGCCAGCACTGTGTGTAACGAGCAGCGATCTCACAGCAGGAGCCAGATCGCTGCTCAGTGTCTCACACAGCGAGATCGCTAATGAGGTCACTGGTGCGTCACAAAAACCGTGACTCAGCAGCGATCTCGCTATGTGAGAAGTACCCCTAAAATTAGTCATATCTTTCTTTGTAAACTGAGACAGCAGGTCTGTCCCCAAAGTAATATACAGTATAATAGAGAAGAAACATGAGACAGAGATTAAAGTGGCAATGAATAAATTAAGATCCCCCAAGGAAAGTAAATTCAATCTTTTTTTTTTTTTCATTTTTAATTCTACTTAGAATGTTGTTTCCATTTAAAAAAAGAGAAAGAAAAAAAGATACTTGTTTAAGAAGATATTTACATCTGAAGCATATAATGCCATATTAACAGAATACGCTATGAACACTTTAAGAAGGCAGCTTGTACTGTATCTCCTATAGAAGTAAATAGAAAAAGCTGCACAAAAATGCAGCAATCATTCATTGCTATTGTGTAACAGTCAACTACTTTGCATTGTCCACTTGTCAGCAGCCTACCTTGTATCCCATTCATCAGATCCAGTGTCATACTTGTAAGTAGGTTGAAACTGTATTCCTCCCTCTGTAAAACCATCAAAAACTGCCTTTTCCTCCATTTGCTGTTTCAGCTTAAGAAAAAAAAAATAAAAATGTTGAGGATGTTTTGGTTGCAGAGCAGGCAGAATTTCATATATTTTGGAAAATGTACAATACATATTTGAAATAGACATTACTTCTAAAATGTGAAAAATCAAGCTCTGGTTCACAATAGAATACAGAAAATTATTATTTTTTTCTTTCACAGCTGATTCCAAACTAAATTACCTTCTATGTATTCATTCAATAGGTGGCGCTAGAGGTTATTTGCATATCTAAAGGGTTGTCTCAGTTTGGCAGGAAACTGCAGTCATGCTATGTGACAGCAGAATTGCACTGAGCACAGCAAGTGATGTTAGGATTTTGCGATGCCAGGAGGTCATGTGACTTCAAGTTTCTTTATGCATACCCCCAGCCACATTCCAACTAGATGTGCACAGCCTCACTTTCATACAAGTGAACTAAGTGAGGCAGTGCATGTCTAGTTGGCATGTGGCCATATGTACAGTTAGGTCCAGAAATATTTGGACAGTGACACAAGTTTTGTTATTTTAGCTGTTTACAAAAACATGTTCAGAAATACAATTATAGATATAATATGGGCTGAAAGTGCACACTCCCAGCTGCAATATGAGAGTTTTCACATCCAAATCGGAGAAAGGGTTTAGGAATCATAGCTCTGTAATGCATAGCCTCCTCTTTTTCAAGGGACCAAAAGTAATTGGACAAGGGACTCTAAGGGCTGCAATTAACTCTGAAGGTGTCTCCCTCGTTAACCTGTAATCAATGAAGTAGTTAAAAGGTCTGGGGTTGATTACAGGTGTGTGGTTTTGCATTTGGAAGCTGTTGCTGTGACCAGACAACATGCGGTCTAAGGAACTCTCAATTGAGGTGAAGCAGAACATCCTGAGGCTGAAAAAAAAGAAAAAATCCATCAGAGAGATAGCAGACATGCTTGGAGTAGCAAAATCAACAGTCGGGTACATTCTGAGAAAAGAGGAATTGACTGGTGAGCTTGGGAACTCAAAAAGGCCTGGGCGTCCACGGATGACAACAGTGGTGGATGATCGCCGCATACTTTCTTTGGTGAAGAAGAACCCGTTCACAACATCAACTGAAGTCCAGAACACTCTCAGTGAAGTAGGTGTATCTGTCTCTAAGTCAACAGTAAAGAGAAGACTCCATGAAAGTAAATACAAAGGGTTCACATCTAGATGCAAACCATTCATCAATTCCAAAAATAGACAGGCCAGAGTTAAATTTGCTGAAAAACACCTCATGAAGCCAGCTCAGTTCTGGAAAAGTATTCTATGGACAGATGAGACCAAGATCAACCTGTACCAGAATGATGGGAAGAAAAAAGTTTGGAGAAGAAAGGGAACAGCACATGAACCAAGGAACACCACATCCTCTGTAAAACATGGTGGAGGCAACGTGATGGCATGGGCATGCATGGCTTTCAATGGCACTGGGTCACTTGTGTTTATTGATGACATAACAGCAGACAAGAGTAGCCGGATGAATTCTGAAGTGTACCGGGATATACTTTCAGCCCAGATTCAGCCAAATGCCGCAAAGTTGATCGGACGGCGCTTCATAGTACAGATGGACAATGACCCCGAGCATACAGCCAAAGCTACCCAGGAGTTCATGAGTGCAAAAAAGTGGAACATTCTGCAATGGCCAAGTCAATCACCAGATCTTAACCCAATTGAGCATGCATTTCACTTGCTCAAATCCAGACTTAAGACGGAAAGACCCACAAACAAGCAAGACCTGAAGGCTGCGGCTGTAAAGGCCTGGCGAAGCATTAAGAAGGAGGAAACCCAGCATTTGGTGATGTCCATGGGTTCCAGACTTAAGGCAGTGATTGCATCCAAAGGATTCGCAACAAAATATTGAAAATAAAAATTTTTTTTTTGGGTTTGGTTTATTTGTTCAATTACTTTTGACCTCCTAAAATGTGGAGTGTTTGTAAAGAAATGTGTACAATTCCTACAATTTCTATCAGATATTTTTATTCAAACCTTCAAATTAAACGTTACAATCTGCACTTGAATTCTGTTGTAGAGGTTTCATTTCAAATCCAATGTGGTGGCATGCAGAGCCCAACTCGCGAAAATTGTGTCACTGTCCAAATATTTCTGGACCTAACTGTATGCATATTGCATACTTACTATTAGGCCTAAGACACACAGTATGAAAATCGGTGCGAGTGAAGTGCGATGAAAAAAAATAAATAAATTTAACAAAGAAGAAAATAAATAAATAAATAAATCGCATTCTACTCGGACCAATATTAGCCTGTGTGTCAGCACCCATAAGCGATTATTTTGAGAGAGACAGACAGAGAGACAGACAGAGAGAGAGACAGAGAGAGAGACAGAGAGAGAGACAGAGAGAGAGAGAGAGACAGACAGACAGACAGACAGAGAGAGAGACAGAGAGAGAGAGAGACAGACAGACAGACAGACAGACAGAGAGAGAGACAGAGAGACAGACAGACAGACAGACAGACAGACAGAGAGACAGAGAGAGAGAGAGACAGAGAGACAGACAGACAGAGACAGACAGAGACAGACAGAGACAGACAGAGACAGACAGAGACAGACAGAGACAGAGAGAGAGACAGAGAGAGAGAGATGCCAGCATGAGCCGAGTGTCATGCGAGGGGATCGCATTAATCCCTGTGTGGCCCCAGCCTTAGATGACTATCTGATCTTGATGCCAGTACAGAAGAATCCTGACATTGGCACACTGTGAGGATTCACAAGTCTGCAATCACAGAGAGACTTTCATGCCAAATCTAGACAACCCCTTTAAATTTCCCAGAGGAGCATTGCAAGGGTTATAAGGCTCCTTATGCCTGCTTGGCACGCTCTACAACAAGAAGAAATATTTCTCTGCATAGTTACAGGTATACTCCTACCTGGTCAAACTTGTGTAGAGTTTCGTAGTCCTTGCATTCAATGAGTTTCTTAACTCTCTCCATGTCAATGTCCTTTAATCTGTAGTTTAGATCTCCTAGCCATAATACAACACTGTAAAACATAAGCATGGTGTAATATTTGCAGTGTAATTCCAATAATGAGAAAGCTCAACTCCAACTATGCAAACGTAAGGCAAAGTTGAAGCTTCTTTCACCCTTGCTGTAAGCTCCAGTGACTTAGCAAACCAGCTCTTCTTGCAGCGGAGGATGCCGAAGCCGCCTGCAGGGTCTCCTGACCACATACTGAACACCAGAGGGGGACAGCTGAATCCTAAAATCACTAGAACTACACTTTAGTGTTGGGGTGACACTGCTGCACAATGTGCTACTTTAAACACTAGATAAGCAGTCCAGTTATAAAAACCATTACAGTTAATGATTAGGAAAGGTCGAATACCTCAAATATTCGGCTACGCCCATATGCGACGAATAGGTCGGCGCTATTCGACTATTTGCGAATATTCGATGCGCAATGTAAGTCTATGAGAAACCCAAATAGTTGCTGAATACCAACTATTCGAGCTTCCCATAGACTTACATTGCGCATCGAATATTCGCATAGCGGCGACCTATTCGTCGAATATTCACGAAGCCGAATATTGCCGAATATTTGTGATATTCAATCATCCCTATTAATGATCACAGCTGTTTTATGATCCTTAACCCCTTAAAACTATTTGATGAATATATCAGTACTGAGCTCAGGTAACTTTGTGCTCCATAATGGATAGGTATGCCATGTCGATAGCAGGGTAGATATTCTGTACCAGTGCGATCAGCTGCAGGCTCCTGCAGTAACTGCTAGGATCGACAGTCTCACCGTTCAAAGCAGCTTAACCCCAGTTATTAGAGACAGTGACACATAAGAAGTTAGACATAGGGAGACAGCACTTTCTACCAGCCCATTCGCACCCTCAAAACCAAATCGTGGTGTGCCAAGGGGTGGCTAAAGCAACCAGGGGCCCGACCAGATCCTCCAGGTCTACCATACACTACAACCTGGCTAAGGCAGGGTCTGACAGGATGAGATCATTAGCAATGCAATCAAGGGATCAAATGTTCATATCCCTTGAGACATTGGTGTAAAGGAAAAAAAATTATATATTATATTATTATATATATATATATATATAATTTTATTTTTTCTTTTTAAAAGCAGTATTCCCATCTCAAAAGATCTTATCCCAGTATGCCCAATATGTAGTAGGTATAATAATAATATTAATAAATACCTCCAATTAGAAATCAAAACAAAAAGAAAGTAGTAATGCTTCAAAAAAATGTTATTTATTGGTGGAAAATACTAAACACACAGGTAAAAAGAGGTAAAAAATAGACCAAACTACATTACTGGGCACAAGTCGAGGGGAAGGTGTAAAAAGGCAAAGACAGGCCTGCTATGCATGATGTAAAAATCAATACAAAAGATGCAATACTGATAAAAATACAATATCATAAATCAAGGACTTAATAAGTATACATTTTTGCTAGCACAACTTATAAAGATAAAAAATTGATATCAGTATGTCTAAATGGATATACGTTAACCAGTATAGCAGTAGACCAAATTTAATTTTGATGTTTCAATAGGTCTATTAAGCAGGGACACACCAAAATAAAAGATGCCAGTAATGTGCCTTACATCTTATACCAATATACTGTAAGTCAATTAGATCGTCTCAATAGGCCATATTGATGCAAATATATGAGGTGATCCTATGCTTGATTAAAACAAATAGCTATATATAGATTAGAGCCATACATGTACGTGCCCATCGCATATCGATGTAGTAAGAAAAAGTGCCAGGAAAAAGGTGCAGGCAGGCCGGGAATGGTGAAGAGAAGCATCTCCCCCCACACAAGACTCTAACGTACGTTTCACAGGGATGTGATTTCTTGCTTCATCAGGTGTAATAATAATATTAATAAATACCTCCAATTAGAAATGTAGTATAGTTCTCCTGATATAGTCATGTCTCTTACCTCAAGAGCAGGGAATTGCAGCTTAGGTATCCATGGTACAACCACAAGCAGATTACGGTCACTATACGAGTGGACGTAACCAGGGATACCAAAGCTGTAATGCCCTGCACATAAGGTAAGACACATGGCTATAGCAGAAGACCTATACTGTACTAAACCTAAGATTTCTAAAAACACTTCAGACATGTTTCAATTTTTGACAAACTAGCTATAACAAATAAACACCAGCAGCAGTAGTAAAGTTGGAAGTGGTACACATACTCATGCTTGTGAATAGTCAGAGGGGGGAGTGTTGGGTCCACCTCTGGAAACTGCATCCTGGAGCAGATGTCTCTGAAGTCCTGGTTCCTCCTCTCATATTCATCAATGTGAGCAGCCAGATGGGAGTTCACAACACAAATGTGAGTGTTATGGAATCTGAAACGTATCGCCACACCTCCTTTGTTACCCTGTAGAGTGCACGTGGAAGATACAAGTAAAAAAAACAAAACATTTCTAGATTCTACAGATTAGACAAAAACTGTGCCACTAATGAATTAAATTTCATAAAAATCGAATTTTGGGTGGTGAAGCAACATTAACATGAGTTTTTGGTGCACTTTTTGATGCTGCATAAAATAAATAAATAAATAAATAAATAAATAAATAGTCTTCCAGTTCCAGGAAAGTGGATGGAATTTATAGAAATCTCAGTGCCGCACATGACTATCAATAAGGTTTTATCACACCCAAATACCAGGAAGTATCAAGAACAAAGCAGCTTTATTTAAAACAAGACATGCAGAGATGAAACATAAAACGCAGCGTTAAAAATGCTATAAAGAATCATGTAAAAAACACAAAATACAATGAAAAAAACCACAAGTAATACATAATAGGTGCATAAATGCTGCAGAAATTATACAAAAATGAAAAACTTATGTTAAAGTCTTACTGTAAATATAAGGCTGGGTTTATTTTCACATTTTTAGAGTGTTTTTTTTCTTGCAGATTTTAATCAATATCCAAGGGAAAACACATCCTAGTAAAGTCTAAGAATCCTGAAGTGCTGTGCTCACGTTCGAGATTTTTTCCTTGCAGATTTTGGTGCAGAAAAAAAAAAAAATGCACCAAACTATTAGCATGTCCCTTTTTTCTGCGTTTTTCCCATGTCAATGCATAAAGAAATGCATTGAAAAATCTGGCAAAAAAAAGTGCTTTTCCACAGTGTTTCTCCTGCCAAGAGATACAATTTTAGGCTATGTGCGCACTAGGCAGTTTTACCCGCGAATTTACCCGCGGATTTGCTGCGGAAATTTCTTGAGAAAGGTTTGAAATCTTTCTGCAGACATTTCCCAGCAAAACCTATGGGAACAAAAAAAATAGCTGTGCGCACGCTGCGGATTTTTCTCAAGAAACTTTCTTGAGAAAAGGAGCTTGTCCATTATTTTCCGCAGGTACCTGCGGTATACCCCCGGAATTTCACTCCATTCACTGTAATGTAATCGCGAAATTCCGGGGGTATACCGCAGGTAGCAAATGATGTGTGGTATACCCCCGGTATAGCCGCGATTTACCTGCGGTAATGCTCATCGCTGGCTGCAGTTTTGCAGGAAGTGATGTCATTATGACAGAAGAGGAAGCGGAGCAGAGTAAACACAGATGCCACACTCCCTGGACGCCGCACAGAAGTACTTCCGTGTGACGTCCGGCGGGTGCCCGTGCAGTCTGTCCCGCTCCGGCCCCACCGCTGCCAGCCCTGCAGTGGCAGCAGCTTGTCACGCTGCAGCGCTGGCAGACACTGACACCCAGCAGTGCGTGCAGCCGCGGGGATGACGGGCGCTGCTGTCAGGAGGTGAGATGAGATCATTACCTTCTGTGACGATCTCCTGCCTCCTGACATCACCGCTGTCCCTGCCGTCTATGCCCGTCTCGCGAGCGGCCCGAGACTGTCACTAGCGGTGACGTCACGGGCTCTCGCGATACTGCTGACAACGCGGCGGGCATAGAAGGCAGTGACAGCGCTGATGTCAGGACTGCAGGAGATGATCACAGCAGGTAATGATCTCATCTAACCTCCTGATAGCAGCACTTGTCATGCCCTGCAGTGACCTGGGCTGACCCATTGATGTTAGCTTAAGTCACTGCATTGCTCTCCCAGCCAATGGGGAACATTCTGTTCTTCATGGACTGGGACATGGACTATGGTATGGATCGCCACGGGACCCCCCCCTTATTGGATTACGCCGAACCAGGATTTGATTGTTCTTGTCAATAAATTGGTTAAAGAGGGAATGTGAGGAGTGTTGTTTTTTTTTTTCAAATAAAACTTTTTTTGTTGTCTATTTTATATTTCTTACTGACTGGTTTGGTGATGTCAGGTATCTGATAGACGCCTGACATCACGAACCCCAGGGCTTGATACCAGGTGACATTACACATCTGGCATCAACCCCATATATTACCCAGATTGCCACCGCACCAGGGCAACGGGATGAGTTGGGGCGAAGCGCCAGGATTGGCACGTCTAATGGATGCGCCACTTCTGGGTCCGGCTGCAGCCTGCTATTTTTAGGCTGTGGAGTGTCCAATAACAGTGGACCTCCCTAGTCTGAGAATATCAGACCCCAGCTGTCCGCTTTACCTTGGCTGGTGATCCAATTTGGGGGGGACCCCACATTTTTTGTTTTAAATTATTTATTTAATGTAAAATAACAGCGTGGGGTGCCCTCTGTTTTGGATTACCAGCCAAGGTGAAGCTGCCAGCTGTGGTTTGCAGGCTGCAGCCATCTGCTTTATCCTAGCTGGCTACAAAAATAGGGGGAACCCCATGTCCTTTTTTCTTAAATTATTTATTTATTTTTTGGCTAAATACAAGGCTAGGCACCTTTTAGTGCCACATGAAAGTCACTAAAGGGTGCCAGCTTAGAATATCCAGGGGGGTGGGACATTATATAGGTCTTTCTCATCTATTTATGTATCTATTCATCTATCCATCTTTCCCTCTATCCATTATTTGTCTATCATCTATTATCTATATTATTTATTTCTGTTCAGCATAAAAAAAGCGCAGGGACCAACCTGCGGAAAAACCGTTGCAAAATCACATGCGTTTTTCCCGCGGATTTGGTGTGGGTTTTTACCGCAGGTGCGGTAATCTTCAACTCCCAGAAGTTTCTCAAGAAATTTTCTTGAGAAAAATCACTTTTCTAGTGCGCACATAGCCTTAGGTGCACAAAATCTGCAACGTGGGAACATACTCTAACTAGGCAGCTGGTTTTGACATCACCTATCAAAGTAATCGGTCTCCTGGGAAAGATGTCAGGACGTCCTAATGTTCTCACCCTCAACAATTCCAGCATTTTTTAATAAAGCACTCATCACATAAAGCAATAAAACATCTATGTAAGAAAACCATTGCTATGACATTTTAGAATATAAGCATTAAAAAAGTTAAAATAAAGTGTTATGTATTAAAGACTGGTTCACGGTTTCAGTTATATGGGCCTTTTCATTTGATGGTTATTTATATGGTCTTTGGGCTGTTCTGCATTATTACCCTGTAAGTCAAACCCCTTGGTACAGAACAAAAAAAAAAAAATTAGCACTAAATAATAAGGCCCCTATCTCTGGGACTGTATCATGCATTCAACAAAAACAAAAATAAAAATACTCAGGGGGCGGAGGGAATAAACTAAATGCAAAAACTGGGCACTGCTAACAGGGTTACTCCTTGTACCCATGACGAGCTCTCCTGGAATCTGACCCTGCAGCCTCCACATTTAAATGGACTTTTTAATAAAAGGTAATTTTCGATTGATATCAGAAATACTGTCTTTCTGCCATTCATTTTGGATTTAGTACTACTTATCTGGAGACTAGCTAGATTTGTTTCTTCCACCATGCAACTCATTGAATATCCTTTCGAATACACAAACCAAGAAAGGTGTAGTTGAGCTGATAAATTGATTCCAATTTATTTCTTCATATAAACTCACCATTCGTCCCATGATTCCTGTGCCCACAGTCTCAGCTTCCACCTCAGAGACATGACTTGCCAGATCCTTCTTCACATACAGCAGTAGCATTATCCCCACAAGTCGGATCAACTTAATCTATATAAACAAAGAGGAATAAAAGGTACATTGCTGGTGAATTATCCATTTGTCACATTCACTTCACACACAGCGAGATCGCTACTGAGATCGCTGCTGAGACACGGTTTTTGTGACGTACCAGTGACCTCATTAGCGATCTCGCTGTGTGTGACACTGAGCAGCGATCTAGCCCCTGCTGTGAGATCGCTGCTTGTTACACACAGCCCTGGTTCGTTTTTTTATTGTTGCTCTCCCGCTGATAAGCACACATCGCTGTGTGTGACAGCGAGAGAGCAACAATCCTGAATGTGCAGGGAGCAGGAGCCAGCGTCTGACAGCCTGCGGTAAGCTGTAACTAAGGTAAACATCGTGTAACCAAGGTGGTTACCCGATATTTACCTTCGTTACCAGCCTCTGCAGCGCTCACGCTGCCAGTGCCGGCTCCTGCTCCCTGCACACGCTAAGCTAAGTGGTGTGCACTGGCAACTAAGGTAAACATCGGGTAACCATACCCGATGTCTACCTTAGTTACCAGTGTCCGCAGCTTCAAGACGCCGGCTCCGTGCACACATCCTGCAAAAATGGATAAAATGTGCCATACCTCAAATAGTGAGATATATATAGTGCTATTTAGCCCGCCTGACCTGGGTTTCTGGCGTCATTTATAGGTCACAGTTCAGACACTATGCATTTCACTCATTATATGATGGGCTCCCAGTGCAAGCCTTATTAGTGTGCATGTCTTATGCTAAGCAGCCGCCCCTCCCCTCTACTGTGGAGGTTGAGTGGCTGTGACATCAGCATCTTGCACCTCGGCTGCAGCCATCTTTATGAGGAAGGCTCACCACATTCTGTGTGTGCACATATCATTTGTCTTGGCTCCTTTTTGGTGTTTTTTTGATATAGTTCTTTGTGGTTTTTCTAACTAATTCAGTGTAGGGACTCGCAAGTGTGAGAATCCTTGACGAACGAATTGCGAGCTTACATATTTTGGGCCAAAATATAAACTAATATCTCACTATTTGAGGTATGGCACATTTTATCCATTTTTGCAGGATGTGTGTGGACCTTTTGAATTCAGGTGGTTAAATGGTGAGCCTGTCATGTGTTATGTACTCATAGTGCTAAATGACCCGCCTGGACCAGGTGTTGTGCGTCATTTATAGGCCATTATTCAGACAATGTGCGTCTCGTGTATCCGTGCGAGATGCACCTATATAGTGCTGTTTAGCCCGCCTGACCTGGGTTTCTGGCGTCATTTATAGGTCACAGTTCAGACACTGTGCACTTCACTCATTATATGATGGGCTCCCAGTGCAAGCCTTATAAGGCTAGGTTCGCACACTGCGTCTTTTTGACGCTGCGTTTTTGTGCGTTTTTGGCCGCTAAAAACGCACAAAAACGCACCTGCGTCAAAAAAACGCATCAAAATACGCATGCGTTTTTTGATCTCTGCGTTTTGCTGCGTTTTTCCAATGCATTGCATGGGGGGAAAACGCAGAAAAACGCAGGAAAGAGCTAACATGTCCATTTTTTTTTTTTACCCAAAAACGCAGGTAAAAAAAACAGATGTGTGCGGACAGCAAAAATGAAAACTCATAGACTTTGCTAGGGAAGCAAAGTCCTGCAGTTTTGAGGCCAAAACGCACCCGAAAAACGCGCAAAAACGCCGCGAAAAACGCACTGTGCGCACATAGCCTTAGTGTGCATGTCTTATGCTAAGCAGCCGCCCCTCCCCTCTAGTGTGGAGGTTGAGTGGCTGTGACATCAGCATCTTGCACCTCGGCTGCAGCCATCTTTATGAGGAAGGCTCACCACATTCTGTGTGTGCACATATCATTTGTCTTGGCTCCTTTTTGGTGTTTTTTTGATATAGTTCTTTGTGGTTTTCCACATATGTAATTACTCCTAAGTGCAGCAACACATAATAACAAATCCAGAGTTGCTCTTCCTCCTATTAAATCTTGTAAAAATGAAAGATTTGGTGGCAAAAAATGTTTAACTTTTTTTCTCATCCCACTTTGCACTAATTCCTGCAAAGGACCTGAGGGGTTAATAAATATCTGAAATTGGGTTTGAAAACTTGGAGAGCTAGTACACTATTGAGAGTGACGTGTGTATGTGTGGGTGTTTCTAATACACTACTCACAAAGTTAGGGATTTTTGGCTTTTGGGTGACATGTAAAAAACAAACTTCGCACTGCAGTGATATTTTATCATGAAAGTAGGGTTTTTAAAGTAGAAGCATGCAATAGTGATTTCCTCATCTCAAAACACTTTACTGAAACAAAAGCTGACAACAGTGGGCATACCCCCACAAAAATGGCAGTGTCTCAACTTGTAATGTGGCTTTCAGCATCAATTACAGCTTGACAACGACGTTTTCTGCTGTTCACAAGTGGAGTTATTAACTGCTGAGGTATGGCATCCTACTCTTCTTGAATGGCTGCTCTCAGGTCATTGAGGTTCTGGGGTACAGCGTTACGAGCCTCTACATGGCGACTCAGCTGATTGCATAGGTTTCTTTTATGAGATTCAGGTCTGGAGAAAGTGCAAGGCCACTCCATTTGAGATACCTCAGTCTCCAGCAGCCATTCCCAAATGATGTGACATTGATGAGCAGGAGCATAATTGTCCGTGAAGATGAAATTTGGCCTGTGTTGTTCATTCAGAAGCACAATGGCTGGATTAATGATGTTATTCAAGTAGTAGGAGCTCATCACTGTACTATTCACAAAGTGTAGGGCAGTACTGTTGTGACTAGACTCACCTGCCCACACTAATACCACAACCAAAGGCTCGTCTGGTGACAGTGGCTGATACATAGCGCTCTCCTTGACATAATTTCTGTTCAGCGTGAATCTACTTTCAACAGTGAACAGCACTGAGACCCACTGGTCCCTTGTTCATTGTAAATGGTGCATTGCAGTGTGGTCAGGTAACCTTGAAGGTCATGTAGCACACAGACCACGCTGATGTAAATGCTTTCAAATGGCCAGATGTGACACTTGAATGCCACACAACTCGTCACATTTAAGGGAGCTGGGAGGCACCCATCTGGTTACGAAGATCATTGTTCAAAATTAAGTGGTCATAAGTTTGTAATTTGGCCAAAAACCATCCACTTGTATGCCTATGACTCTTCCAGTCTCTCTGTATCTCTGTTGAAACCTGCCGACACACTAAGCTCAGTGGCCACTTCCGTCGAGAACATGCTGCTTGAAGTCTTGCAATGGCGAGGTACTGATCATCAATTCTAAGCTGTCGTCTTGGCCTCATAATGTCAAAATGTGAGCAGCGTTATAAGGAAGCCCGTTTAAATACCAATTCCAACCTTGAAATTTACTGATGGCACAAACACCTGTTGTGGATTTTGCCTTTAAGCTCCTTGTTAGAGAACAGCAAGTTGTGCAAACAGTACTGAAACATTGAACAGTTGGACACATTACCTTCAACTAAAAAGGTTCAAGTGCATTTTAGGATCATCCTGAAATTTCACCAGAAAGTCAAATATCCCTAACTTTTGGGAGTAGTGTATATTGGCCTTGCAAAGCAGTTTTGGACGTTTTCTTAAAGGGAACCTGACAAATTATACATCCTGTCTGTGGATTGGACAGCAAGTATGAGGCACTGGCTGTATGATTTCATTTAGGTATGTTTGACTCCAATGGTATGGTGTTTCAGAGAAAACACTTTAATAACTGGCAGGGGACTAAGCCACAAAGCAAATTAGTCGAACATGTGGGTCCCCAGCGGCTTCTCCCACCCTCTGCCCTGGACTGACAGATCTCTTCCCGAGTGCCTGTATAAAGGAGAGACCTGTAAGTCCAGAGTCTCATACATGTTGCCTCTAGATAAGGTAGTTTGTATCAGCTGTCAAGTTACCTTTTAAAATGTGAAAATAAGCTGTTTATTTTCTTTTAAGTCTTATTAGTGTGACGCCCTGGACTATTCAGGTCGTCACAAGGTTCCGCACAATCTTTCTCTCCCCGTGCAGAACTCAAACCCCCATAGTTCAGAAAACCCAACCTGCAGTACTGCCTCCACCAGCATTCACAAATTCAAGATAAAACCTTGCACCACACCCTGTCAGGCACACCAGTGGGCTGCTTAAGCTGGAATAGGGCCGCCCACCTAGGGGTCAGGCAGGGAGGTGGGAGGTGTCAGTTGAGTCGAGTGGTAGCCCTCGAGCTGTGAGGAGCTCAGAGGAAGCTGGGAGTTGGAGCTCCCCGGGGGAAAAGCAGACTAGGTCGCAGACGGTGGTCTGAACCTAGAGGAGTCAGACCCCTGGTCGCAGGGGATTTAGGCTAGGTGCCTGGGACCTGTCTTGGAGGAGGGTCAGCAACCTGGGCCTAATCACCGGTCTGGGACCGAAGGCACGACGGGGTACACGGACCCTAGGTCGGGGAGAAGCTTCAAGCAACCCTGCAATTACCCTGTGGCGGACAGGGCCTCTATGGAGTGTTCCCACGAAGCTAAGAGATCGGAGGCACTAGCGCAACGAGGGGATAGGGCTTTCCAAGCAAGCGGCCCACTGAAATCCCAAGAGTGAGCCCCTGAGAGCAAGCTCTTCTACTTAGCCACAATGGGGAGCGGGGCCCGGAAAGCTGCAACCTGAAGGGCCACAAAGTAAACTCTAAAAATACGGTGCCAGGAGGCAGCCCACAGACCACCAGGCAGTGCTGCAGTGGACGGGACCTGGACGAGCTCCCCCAAGAGGGCAGCAGCACCCAGAGACTTGGTTTACCCTGTTGTCAGCGTCTGCTTTATTGCTGAGTGAATACCTGACTAACCCCTGCAACCAGCGAGACTGCGCTCCCCCGGCACCCCATGCCACCAACCAGCGTTCCGGGGCCTTTCCCTACCCGTGGAGGGTAAAGCCATCTTGCTGCCCCACTCCATCACCCTGGGTACTCCCAACGGCAGCTCTCCCAACTACCGTACGCCACGGGTGGCGTCAAGAACTATTATATATATATATATATATATATATATATATATATATATATATATATATATATATATATATATATATATATATACACACATACATACATACATACATTACATACATACACATTGTAAATACCCCTTCTTTATTCGGGTGTGCCCCTAAAAAATTCATGTTAAGCAAACAAATGGTGACTATTCTGAGTGCATCTGTCTTACGAGCATGAAAATTAAGTTTGAAGATAAATGCCAACCATATTGGCCTATATTTAAACAGTAACAAAGCACAATGGCCCCGATTCATCAAAGTGATTACGCCAGACATCTTGTGCAAATTGCTTTAAATAAAACAAAACAAAAAGAAACCACACTTTTTGCATGTTAAATTTAGAAACTAAGGTTTCGCAAAAGTTTGGCCCCAGTATGCCAAATCGGATAGAGTTGGGGCAGGACAAGGGCGGACCACCACAGCTTTTCTACTTCATGACGCTCTGTGGAATGACAAATTCTAACTCCATCCTTTCAATGCAGTAACATTTGTGGCGGTGCATGTGCCTCTTAATGAATCAGCAGCTTCTAATACCAAAATGCTCCCTCATCAAGATCGGCGTTGTTTACGCTGGCCCTGGTCAATCGGGGTCAAGGTTCATAAAAGAAAACAACTATAATCTCAGTATCACTGGGTTATATAAAAGCATTCTAAAGGAATTACATCATAGTGTCATAACAAATCTGAAAATGAGGCGGTGTCAGGAGAGTGAAAACTAGTAGCTGTAAAAACAATAGCTGATCAGTGTATATACACATACAAGTTATAAATACTCAAAAGCAAACGGTTCTTTTTGGCACTGAATTTATACTATATCTTGTACCTTTGCATATTTGGCTCCAGGGTGTAGCCCCTCGGAGACTGCTTTAAACCATTCTTCTTCTTTGGGTGTATCATTGAAGAAAAATGCTTCCTTGCTTAGGTCAAGCTCTTGAAATCTGGGAGGGAGAGGAAGCTTTGACTTTATATTACAAAAACAAATCCCCGTTAATGAGATTTCACAATGAGAGTCAATGGCAATTCACAGACAGGAAATAACTGGAGATGGGAGAACCCGCAAATGTTTAGGTTCAGTGGGGAAAAAGAAAAAAAAAAAAAAAAAAAAAAAAAGTACGGTTCGGCACTGGACTTGAAACCGAACATCTGCCTGGATGCCGAACCCCATATAAAAGTCTATGGGGACCCGTACATTTTGCTGTAAAATAATGGTAAAAAGAACTAGGAGCTGCAAAAAATGGAGCAGTTATACTTACAGAGTCTCCAGAGCGGCTGTCAGACTGCTTCCGGTCCACTCATTAACTTTCATACATATTCACTGCTTCCACCACCCACCCACTGTGACAGCGGCTGAGATTGGTCACGAGACAACTGCCGGCGTCTGATTAATTGTGTAGTGTAAACATAAGCAATTAAAAAAATAAAAATATATATATTTTTACGTAGGGTCCCCAAATATTGATACCCAGCACAGATAAGGCAGAGGGATACAGGCTGCAGCCCCCATCCGTGTGTGTTGTTTTGGCTGTGTATCAAAATACGACTTTAGCAACTTTTTGCTAAATACATAAATTAAAAACAGCATACGGTTCCCCCCCAATTTTGATGCCCAGCCAAGACAAAGCAGACAGCTGCAGGGCTGGTATTCTCAGGATGGGGAGACTCTGTTATTTGGCCCCATACAGTGGCAATCGAGGTAATATAAAAGGGATTAATGACAGCTGTGATTTGTCAAAAATCCCAGCTGCTACTTAACCCTGGATTAGTAATGGGTAGGGGTCTACGAGACACCCCCTCCCATAATAAATCCTTTGAGTAGAAAAAAAAAAACAAAAAAAAACCACAAAACAAACCACAAAAGGAAAATCCTTTAAACAAAAAAACAAAAACAAAATCCACAACACTCTCTTTCTCCCATTTATTTACCCCTAAAGCACCCAGGTCCAACGTAATCCGCACCACAACGTCCCACAACAATCCAAGCTCTGCTACATACTGAAGTCGCAGTGTGGGCACATTAGAGAAAATGACCGCCCACTGTGGCTTCAGGCAGACACTGACTGAGCCACAGGTGTGATGTCACAGTTTACCTGCTGTCACAGATGGAGGTTCGCATGGTACCCAACCTATGACCGCAGGTAAACTCATTGAGACCTGCATATCCTGGCACAAAAAAAGTGTTGTTTTTTTGCCAAGAAATGCAGATTTGATGCAGAAATCTGGTGCAGATATTTGTGGACCAAATCTGCATCACCTGGCAGAAAACTGCACCTAAACTGCATTTGTTTGCTAGGAGATGTAGTGCCAAATCTGCTTCCGTCCCAGGATTGATCCCAGATATCTGGCCGGATGCCAGTCCCCATATAAGTCTATGGGGACCAGAATCCAGCAATTAAAAATGGAGGTAGAAGGCATAGGGAGATAGGAGCAAGCCGGCTATACTTACCGAATCTCTGTCGCGACTGTAACTGCTTCCTGGCCGCTCATTCACTTCCGGGGCCGCTCATTACTAATCTGTAAGTGAAAGTAAATAAACACAAAAAAACAAAAAAATACTATATTTGAAAAAAAAAAAAAAAAATACAAGAAAAGCACCCTCTTTCACCACTTTATTAACCCCTAAAACACCCCTTCATGTCCAACTTAATCCACATGAGGTTCCGCGATGATTCCAGCACTGCTACATCTGAAATCACAGCGCGTGATCATGGAACATGACAGTCTACTGTCGACTTAAGGCAGAGACTGAGCCGCGATGAACGGTGACATCACTCAAGTAAGTTGCGGGCACAGCTGGAGGTTGCCACGGCCCTCCACCTGTGTCCGCAGGTAACCGGAGCTCAGGGTACTCCATTAAACTCAGTGACCCCACCTCAGGTTACCTGCGGTCAGAGGTTGAGGGCCGTGGAAACCTCCAGCTGTGCTCGCAACTTATTGAGTGAAATGACCGCTGATCGCTGCTCAGTCTCTGCCTGAAGTCCACAGCAGACGGTCATGTTCCATGATCACGTGCTGTGATGTATGATATAGCAGAGCTGTAATCGTCGTGGAACCTCATGTGGATTACGTCGGACCTGAATGGGGTGTTTTGGGGATTAACCCTTTCACGACCGGCCGATTTTTCGCTTTCCGTTTTTTTTTTTCGCCATTCTTTTTCTGAGAGACGTAACTTTTTTATTTTTCAGTCAATATGGTCATGTGAGGGCTCATTTTTTGCGGAACGAGCTGTACTTTTAAATGAAACCATCAGTTTTACCATATTGTGTACTAGAAAATGGCAAAAAAATTCCAAATGCTGAAAAATTGCAAAAAAAGTGCGATAGCACTATGGTTTTTGAGATATTTTATTCACTGTGTTCACTATATGGTAAAACTGATGTGTGGGTGTGATGCCTCAGGTCAGTGCGAGTTCGTAGACACCAAACATGTATAGGTTTACTTTTATATAAGGGGTTTAAAAAAAATCGGAAGTTTGTCCGAAAAAAGTGGCGCACGTTTTACGCCATATTCCGTGACCCGTAGCGTTCTCATTTTTCGGGATCTTAGGCTCAATGACGGCTTATTTTTTGCGTCTCGAGCTGACGTTTTTAACGGTACCATTTTTGCGCAGATGCTATGTTTTGATCGCCTCTTATTGCATTTTGCGCAAAAGTTGTGGCGACAAAAAAACGTCGTTTTGGCGTTTGGAATTTTTTTGCCGCTACGCCGTTTACTGATCAGATTAATTGATTTTATATTTTGATAGATCGGGCGTTTCTGAACGCGGCGATACCAAATGTGTGTATATTTTTTATTTTTTTAACCCTTTAATTTTCAATGGGGCGAATGGGGGGTGATTTGAACTTTTAGGTTTTTTTGTTTTTTTTACATTTTTTAAAACTTATTTTTTTACTTTTTTTTTTATTTTACTAGTCCCCCTAGGGGGCTATTGCGATCAGCATTCCGATCGCTCTGCAGTATCTGCTGATCACAGCTGGAAGGCTGTAAACAGCAGATACGCTGTCTTTCTCTTTTGCTGTGCCCCGGGCACAGCGAAAGTGAAACCAATTCATGTGTAGTACAGGAGTCATCACATGACCCTGTACTACCATGACAACTATCGGGAGTCACGTGATCGCGTCACGTGACTTCCGGTTTCGGCGGTAAGTAAAACTTTACCGCGATTGCGCTTATAATGGCGCTGTCATGTATTGACAGCGCCATATAAGGGGTTAATCGGCACGAGCAGATAACGATTCTGCTCGTGCCTAGCAGGCACACATCTCAGCTGTGAAAATCAGCTGAGATGTGTGCCGATCGCGGCATGCTGCCGCCGGAGGACCGCGGGCAGTAAGATGTCATTTAGGACGTAATTTTACGGCCCGCGGTCGTTAAGGGGTTAATAAAGTGCTGAAAGAGGGTACTTTTTCATCTTTTATTTCAAATAAAGGATTTTTTTGGTTTATTTACATTCACGTGCAGATTAGTAATGGGGAGCTCATAGATGCCACCTATTACTAATCTAGGGCTTAGTGGCAGCTGTAAACTGCAATTAACCCCTTATTACCCAGATTGCCACCGCACCAGGGTAATCGGGAAGAGCCCAGTGAAGTGCTGGGATCGTTGCACCTAATGAATGCGGCAATCTTGGGTGGCTGCAGGCTGAACTCTTTAGGCTGGGTGTTGGGGGGGGGAGGAAATAACCAAAGGTCTCCCCAGCCTGAGAATACAAGCCCCCAGCTGTTGGGCTTTATCTTGCTATCAAAAATTGTGTGTGTGTGGGGGGGGGGACAGCACGCCATTTTTCGGTTTTTTAAATTTAATGAAAAAAAAAAAAAAAAAAGATGCATGCGGTTCCTCTTATTTGATACACAGCCAAGATAAGAGAACAGCTGGGCCTGCAGCCTGTAGACATATGCTTTATCTGTTCTGGGTATCATAATATGGGGGGACCCCATGCTAATTTTTATTATTATTTATTTTTACTGTTTGATAATGACCCGCAGACAGGGTCAGTGATTGGAAGACTCAGACTGGCTGTCACTCAGTGTGGAGGTGCGTATGTCTGCAACCAATCACAGACGCCGGTGGGCTGGGAAAGCAGTGCATATGTATGAAGGCTAATGCGTGGCCCTGGAAATAGAATGAGCAGTAGCGGGAGAAGTTACAGCAACGCCAGAGACTTGGTAAGTATGAAGCACTTGCTTTATTATTGTTTTTTCTTTAGATTACCCGACTGCCTGATCCACATCAATACCAGGAAGTCCCTGAGAATTCCGGACCAAGCACTTCGGTACCTTTGAACCTGCACAGGTCTGGACTTTTACAGTTCAGGTCCACCCACCACTACTTATGACTATCACACTGGCAGTAGGGGATGGTCTGAGTTCACTTTTTGCCCCTTCTTGATGCACAGGTCAGAGAATGTGGTAAAGTACATTTATAAACTGATAATCAATTCTTGGAGAAGCAACCCTGGCAAAAAAAGCTGTTCCTGTGATTACATACAAAAAGTAAAATTGAAAATATACAGAAATAAAATTAAGGTTGTAATTATTAAACAAAAAAAATAAGGGTGACAAATTGTATTGAAATTGCCATGATCTTGTAGCATTTCTATTAAGTCTATCTCATAAGTCATCGCCATAGGAGAGGACATATACCAGGTCTTCCTAATTATACAGTCATACATAATTAGGCCCATTTAGTGTTTGGAGAAGCCTGTGAACCACACTAGGTACCCATATAAACTCTGTTGTGATAGAATAGGTTCTAGAAGAGTCTAGAGGCCCAGTTTTAGCACATGAAATATATTTTATGCAATGTGCTTCACCTCTATGTTTTCCCCACAAATCCAGTATCTTAAAAGTATAGAGAGTTATATAACATACCCAATACAATACACATCAGGTGGCTCAGGATCCACACTGAGCCAAGGTTGCAAGTTCTCTTTTGGGGACTGTCCATTGACATTGTACGTGCCAACAAAAAACCTGCAAATAAACATGAAACATTTTGTTAAAATGTCAAACATATTGCTAAAAATGTCATTAACAAGTAGTAGGCGTAACTGGAATTGACTGTCATTTGGGATGAAATTTATTGTATTCGTTGACACATATTTTCAGTGGACACAGTCAAAATATAATATTTACACTGACAGTACCTAAAGTCTTGAATGGAGGTATAGGTCGGTTCTTTCTTTAAGAGTTCAGACTTTATTAAGTTGTCCCGCAGACCAAATTTGGGGTAGGGTAACATTTCCACTTTGTTAGTAGAGATCACATCTGCTGCTCGGACCATGTTGGTAATGTCAGATCTGGTTTTATGAAGTCTGAAATAAACAAATAAAATAAAGAAAAAATGGGTCCTAATGTATCTAGATTGGTAAACTTCAGACAAATGAAGAAGGAGACATGAAGGCTAGCAGAGGAGGAAGCATAAGTGAGTATACCTATGATACGACAGGGAATCTCAGCTGCTTCTTTGTATGTAGTATCATAATTCCCTGCCTGTTATATCACAGGAGCGAGTGTCCCTCCTGTGTCACCAGTCTTGTTAGTTGATCATAAATCAAATCAGTGATGCATGAGCTCCGTTGGCTGAGTCATTGGATATATATCTTAACGCAGGAACTTTTTTTTTTATTATCCAATTGTAGAACTTAATATTCCAAGATCTATGGATCAAAATGATGAGACAAGCCCTTTAAAAAAAGGACTGTAGTAATAAATAATGTACTCACATGAAATAACACAATTTTTAAATAAAAATAAAATCTCCTTTGGATATCTGGATACATCATTTTTATAGCGGCCCTTGTGTTTTCTTGATTTCCTCTTAGAACATTGACCTAAGGCCTGTTTCACATGTCAGTGAAAAACACAGACTTTTTCACTTGTGTTAACGCCTATGTCCCTCTCTGTGCTATCCGTGATAGTACATGGAGATCAGGTATTCCAAACTCACCTGTCCCCGCCCCTGCTCTCCGTGGTGCTGAATCTCCAGCTCTGCTGTGTCCAGCCGCTGCTACTTCCGGATTGGCAGTGCAGTGCATATCCATGAGAGCAATTAGCCGGCTTGGAAGTAGCAGGCAGCAGCGGCCGAACACAGCATCACTGGAGAAGGGGAGTATAAAAAGCTTTTTATTGCAAAGATATGTGTTTTTCTGATACGGGTTTCACGGAACACACTATAGTGTGGTCCGTAGGACATCAGTGATGCCAGACAAAAACCAGACATGCCTACGTGTGGAAATCATATACACGCGCGTGTGCCACATGGAGATACGGTCAGTGAAAAATCACTGATGACCTATTGACTTTAATGGGTCAGCATATGTCCGTGATTCTGGTACCTATAAAAACTGTCACATACGTCCCAGAATCACGGACGTGTGAAAGAGGCCTAAGGCTGTATTCCCACGATGAGTTTTTGAAGTTGCACATTTTCACTGCCTACGTTCCCGCCACAAGCTTTTGGGGAGTTCTTCTGTCCCAGAATTTCTGCATCTATTATGTAAATTAGGTTACTTATGGTGTTTTTTTTTTTTTTTTTAAAACGCAGCATAAACTAACCAGCAGTGCATGTTTCAAATCCACAGCATTTTCTCTTGTGGATACGCTGAGTTTTCTGTCCAGATTTTCCCCTTAGAATTTCAATATATGTGGAAAATCTGCAGTTGAAAAAAAAAAATGCCTATGCATTTTTGGTGCTAATACGTACAACTATATTAATTAAGTCGTGTCAAAGCCAAATACTAGGAAGTAGCAAAAACAAAGCAGCTTTATTTAAAAACATGACATAGCAACATAAAAAAAAAAAAAAAAACGCACTCAAAACGTAATTAAAAAAGATGCAGGTAACCCAATTTACATAATAGGTGCAGAAAATATGCAACATCAAAAACTCGCAAAAAACTCATTGTGGGAACGCAGCCTAGTGCGCTCAGTACTGGTGAATTAATTGACTGTCCTGCAGAATAGCAGGATTTAGGCTATGTGCGCTTAAATTAAAAAAAAAAAAGCCGATTTCATGCGCTCTGAGTGCAGCCCCTCCCATAGACAGAGCGGGGACTTCATGCAGAGCGCATGAAAAAAGTGACATGGGGGGCGGAGCTGGACATGGCAGGGTAAAGACGTGCTTCTCTGGAGCTCCTCATAATCCTCCATAAAGCCGGCTATTATATACATAAAATGGGCAAATCATCGGCCAAAAAGGGCAAGCTCAACACCCCAGGACGGCCACCTGCACCCCTGAATAATATTGGAGCCTACTTTACCCGCTCCAAGGAATCGGGGGCAACCTCGCAGCCGGAGCAAGAATTGCGGCCTGCAGAATCCGAAATGAGTCCTGCCCCTGTCCGGATGCCTGAGGACACAGCAACCCCGGAGACCCAAAAGAGGGGTGAAGCAGCTGAGACCCCCCATGATGCGAAAGGACCCACCGGGAGATCCACAGCAGCGGTGAGCAAGAAACAAAGCCCTGCGGCGGGGGACTTAGTGAAGCTGCAGACGCCATTCCAAGATGGCGCCCACCTACCTGAACCGCGGCCCCGGAGGCCGGAGCTGGAAGACGGGACACTCGCAGCCGCGACCTCGCCTGCCTCATGCCCTGCTGCATCGCGGATGGGAGCGGTGAGTCCCCGCAGTCCACCCGCGGCTGGTGTCGGCGGGATCAGGGAGATCTCGGCGTGCAGCCGTGGATTGCACGCGAGATCGGGCCTGGAGGATGAGTCACCGCCCCAGCCCCGGGCTCAGGGGGAACAGGCTCCACGCAGAGCAGCTGAGGCCCAGACGGGAGCAGCGGATACCCCTAACAGACTGCCTGATCCCAGGCCCCCGGTGCGGGGCTGGAGGGGGGACTTGCTGCCGAGGGCCCATATTAGTAACGGCAATAACAACATAAGCCACACTTCCTCGCCGGGGGGCACACAACCCCTGGGGGACCCAGTGACTGGAGGGGGACCGCATGAATCCAGGGAGACGGCCACTGAGTTCTGGGGGACGCCCCAGATGGAAATGCCCCCCACCTCGCCCAATAGTTGGTGCACAGGATCCTCCTGGGCTGAGAGCCTGGGGGACACAGACGGGGTTCCGGAAGGGGGTGCACTGATGCCCATGAATAAGGGGCCCATGGTGTCAGGGGTAGCCCCACTTCGTCTTGTCACCGTATCACCATCATGGAGCGGCATAAATAATCCCCAAAGTGCACAGCAAATGATATACGGTCCAGCTGTACAGGACTCTTTCTGTGCATACCCCAATTTATCCTACGCTGCCGCCTCGACAAGGGAGGACCGCCCGGCGTCCTTGGCAGACCTGCGATCACTGCTGCAAGCGATCCCCACCAAGAATGACATCGCAGCACTGGCTAATCAAGTGGTGGCGGAATGTAAGCAAGAATTTATCCAACTGCGATCTGATCTTTCCTCACTCACCCATAGGGTTGATACCCTCACTGAGCAGCAATCACATTCACAAGTCTCTATACAATCTATCCAAGAGACAGTACAAAACCAGTCTAAGCAGCTATTTGCCCTTCAACAACACGTTGATGATCAAGAGAACAGAAATAGAAGGAACAATTTAAGAATTAGAGGCCTACCTGAATCTATAGCTGCTCCCGACATCCCTGGCGTCCTTCGTTCCATTTTTAATAATTTGCTAAAGAAACCGCCTGGTGCCCCCCTAGAGCTCGATAGAGCACATAGGGCTCTGCGTCCCCCAGATCCGGATGATCCCCGCCCAAGAGATGTGGTCTGTAGGGTGCATTTCTTTGTAGCAAAGGAGGCTATTCTACAGGCAGCCAGGAAGAAGCCAAACTTGTCATACAATGGTTCTGCCATCCGCATAATGCCAGATCTCTCAAGGCACACTCTAGCCCAACGCGCTACTTTGAAGCCCCTTCTGGATGTTCTGAAAGAAAAGGGACTTCCGTTCCGGTGGGGGTTTCCATTCTCCTTGGCGGTGCAAAAAGACTCTCAATGGCGGGTCCTGCGCTCCCCAGAGGACCTCCCGGCATTCATCAGGAGCCTGGGCCTACCCACAATTTCTATAGCAGCCTGGCCAACTACCCTGCTTCAGACCTGGACCCCCAGGGAAAGGATCACACCCACCAGACCAACCTCATTCCCGGGGCCCAAGAGGGGCCTGCCTCCGAGAGGAGAACGGGGCCGAGGGGCAGGACGCTTTCGATACCCGACATAGAGAAGCCCTGAGGCCGTGTGTGCCTTCATGACATATTCTACACACAGTTATTTACAGTTATTTACAGCTAAGTGACTCTCATCTGCTGAGTTTAAACCTATCCATTGCCCGTATTACATTAGTCATCAATTCCTTAGCCGGTGCTTGTGGTCATCCTTAATGTTTCTAGTATATCCGGAGTTCTGTTTTGCTTTGCTATGTCTGACATCTTTTTTCCCCAAATAGGTTGGGATCCCCTGTCCTGCCATTCAAAGGCGGACATGTTCCCTAGGAACGTTTGTTCGAATCTAGTTTATCATACAAGGTTTTGTGCTTTGTTGTTCTCTTTGTTTTCTTCTTCGCTATACTCTACCTCTTTCAACTCTCTTCCTCCTTCCTCTCTTGGCGACCGGGCTGATCGTGTTCGATTCCCTCTCTCATTTATCTTTAATGTCACACTCTCTTTTAGATGGCGGACCTGACTATTGCCTCTTTTAATGCCAGGGGCCTTAATGTTCCGGAGAAACGAACACAGATCCTGTACCACTTCCATAAACAGAAGGTGAGCATGGTATGTTTCCAGGAGACCCACTTCAAACAAGGGCATGCCCCCATTTTCAAAAATAAGTATTATCAGACATGGGTATCCTCAGACAACCCGGATTCCCGATCTAAAGGGGTGGCGATAGCCATCCATAAATCCCTTCCACATCAAATCCTAAAATGTACGACTGATAGTCTTGGACGGTATATCATCCTCTCGCTAAAGGTAGGGGATCAAACACTCACAGTCATTAACGCATATGCCCCAAACCAAAAACAAGACAGCTTTGTCACCCGCCTGATAGACGTTGCGGTCCCTCTGATTCAGGGTACAGTGGTTCTGTGTGGCGACCTCAATGTCACCCTCGACCCCACATTGGACAACTCCAGGGGGAAATCTAACATTGCCTACAGCACGATCAAACGTATCAAAAAAGCTCTATTGCGTATTCAACTGTTCGACACCTGGAGACTGAAACACCCGTCCGACAGGGACTATAGTTTCTATTCCCATACTCAAGACTCATACAGTCGCATTGACTATATACTTTTACAACACAACGCTCTCCCCTGGATTCGATACACTGGGATGGACAACATTCTATGGTCGGATCATGCCCCGGTCTATTGTACAGTTGAGATACCCTCCCTCCCGACCCCCAGGGGTTCGTGGCGGCTAAATGAGTCGCTGTTGCTGGATGAGCTTTGTGTTTCTGACGTTCAGACCTCTATCACGGGGTTCGTAGCAGACCACTTAACCGATGACACAGCCCCCACTTATAAGTGGGAAGCATTGAAATGTGTCATACGGGGTATTTTTATTAAGCATGGGTCCCGAATTAAAAAAGAACGGGCCCAAGATATAGTAACAGCCCTTCGTAGGGTCTCTGAACGTGAGCTTATACACAAACGAGCACTATCGGCCACGAACCTGCAGGCCCTTCTACAGGCCAGGATGGAAGTCAAAAAGTTGTTGGACTCCTCGTATAAGCGCCTGATACAGGTAGGGAAAGGGAGGTTTTATGAGTTTGGAGATAAACCGGGCAGATTGCTGGCCAACGCATTGAGAGAGGGAAGAGCCCACACCCTTATACCTTGTATCAAGAACACACGTGACGAGCTACTCTATGCCACCCCCGACATCTCCAACACGTTTCACGACTACTATTCCAAGCTATATAATTTACCTGTTGAACCCTCTGAGTTGAGTGCCGAATGCCCCTCAATGCCCTCACCCTTTACGCGCCTTAGTAGCTCCACAATTGAGGACCTGGAAAGTCCATTTTTATTGAATGAATTGTTGATGGTGATTCGTGACACACCGGGTAATAAGAGTCCTGGACCTGACGGATTCCCCGCTAAATTTTATAAAGCCTTCTCGGAACAGTTAGCTCCCTTAATGCTCCTCTCTTTCAACTCAATCTCGGACTCGGTCCCTTTCCCGCCCCATTCAACCACTGCCCATATTTCTCTGATTCGTAAGGCTGGAAAGGACCCCACAATATGTAGCAGTTTCAGACCGATATCACTCCTTAATGTAGATTTAAAAATCTATGCCAAGCTTTTGGCAAATAGACTGGGCCCTTTGCTTCCTGACCTGATCCATCCAGAACAGGTCGGGTTTGTCCAGGGCAGAGAAGCTAGGGACAATACTATAAAGACCTTGGACTTAATCCAACACGCACACACTAAAAAACTCTCTTTGATGCTGTTATCTTTGGATGCTGAGAAGGCCTTCGACAGAGTCTCATGGCAGTCACTTTCACAGACATTGGAGCATATGGGCCTGGGACCCATTTGCTCCTCTAAGATTATGGCTTTATATCACTCTCCGACTGCATACATTAAGATTAATGGCACTCTGTCGAGGCCCTTCCCCATCCGGAATGGGACCCGGCAGGGATGCCCCCTATCACCTTTATTATACGTGTTGGTAATGGAACACTTACTGTCGGCCATTAGGGCTAACCCAGATATTCAAGGCATTCAGGTTGCAAACCGAGAACATAAATGTGCCGCATTTGCCGATGATCTCCTTATTTATTTATGTAATCCTCTCACCTCCCTTCCGTCCCTGCTAGTGGAGCTAAACCGCTTTAGTAAATGGTCCAATTTCAAAATTAATTTTGACAAGTCGGAGGCGCTGAATATCTCTCTGCCCCACACAATGGTAAACGCCCTAAAACCAAGTTTTCCCTTTAAATGGCCATCCCATGGTAGCATTGAATACCTGGGCATAAAGATTCCCTCCGATCTGACTAGGCTCTTTCAATTAAACTATCAAACCTTTCTGTCAAGACTCGAGGGAGACCTAGCCTCATGGCAAAAAGGCACTCTTTCGTGGTTTGGCAGGATTGGCGCTCTCAGGATGACCGCCCTGCCGCGATTATTGTACCTGGTCCAGACGGTCCCGGTATATATCCCGGCAGCATATTGGGCCAAGATACAACGCATATTTAATCAATTTGTCTGGTCCAAAAAACGCGCTCGCTTGAGATGCAGCGTTTTAACCAGGACCAAGAACGCGGGGGGAACAGGTCTGCCCGATTGTAGGCGATATTATATGGCAGCCGCTCATGCCAGGGTCTTGGACCTTTTGCACTGCTCTAAGTCTAAGCTCTGGGTTTGCCTGGCACAGGATCTGTGCCCTTTATCGACATCGACCTTGCCGTGGACCTGGCCCCTCCTCATCAAACATAAAATTGAGATGTCCTATAGTACCAAACAAACACTACGAACGATACACTCTATATCATCACGCAACCTCATGATCCAGCCTAGGGGACCCCTCATGCCACTAACTGACAACCCAGAGTTTCTACCGGGAGCATCGTCCAACAACTTTCTAGGTTGCACGAAACTAAACCCCCTGAGATTAAACCAGGTAGTTTCGGGGGGGTCCCTCCTTCCACTCCGGGAGATTGTAGAGAACCGCAATTTCAAATTGCGGTTCCACTTTGAATATGCCCAGCTTAAGCACTTCATAACCTCCCAGGACATTGACATAGCCCACCACCTGCCCCAAACGCCTTTTGAAAACCTTTGTAGTGGGCCCTCTGGTGCACGCCATGCAATCTCAAAGGTGTACAAATGTATGACGAACGCGGCGGAGACGTCTTCCCCCCGATTCTGTGCGGCATGGGAAGAGGAGCTCGGCCAGACTTTCCCTGAGAATCAGTGGAAACGTTGTTTCCGTTTGACCCACAGGTCCGTGGTGGCCACCAGGATGCAAGAAACCAGCTATAAAATACTGTCTAGATGGTATAGGGTCCCAGCATCTCTTCATGCATGGTATCCTGACGTCCCTGACACGTGTTGGCGATGTGGAGCGCAGGGGGGCACTATGTCGCATATCTGGTGGTACTGCCCGAGCTTGTCGGCCTTTTGGAAAAAAATACTGGCGGCCATTCATGAGGTCACCGGGGTTGTGGTTCCGAGTCGCCCAGAGGCGGTATTATTGTACATCTTTAATGTATCCGAAAAGGTCTATAAAAATTCTATCCTGGGCCATCTTCTCCAGGCAGCTAAGACAGTGATCCCACGACGATGGAAGGACTCTGCTCCCCCTTCGTTGGAAGAATGGGTCATGGAGGTAAATGTGATTCACCGTATGGAGGTGGTGATGGCTCAGTCACGCGGGCAGTCGGTGGTGACAGCCACCAAATGGCTTCAGTGGGAATCTTTTCTGTCTAGTAAAAAATTCTTGGATCTGTGTGACTCCTGAGGAGCAGGAACCCCCGGCTCCCTCCCTTCTTCAGATGACATACACCATCTTTTCGAATGGTCTTGGTCCAGCGGACAGTGTATCAGCCCCGGTCACCGCGCTCTACTTTCTATTTTTCCTCCTTTCTCTCTGACTTACGCTATCTTTCCTACATACCATGACTGCTACTCTCCTCTGTCTTTCCTCTCTGTGTTACTGGTTTCTATGGTTTCTACGGTTTAAAATGAGGACCTATGTGTCACCACAATGACTTATAATCCATTATGACTCCTATGACAGTTTAACATTGTTCAGATGTTTGATGAATCCTGTCTATCATTACATGGTCCCATGCTCTTTATTGTATGCTTATGAAAACTCAATAAAAATTTAAATTGGAAAAAAGAAAAAAGTGACATGTCACTTCTTAGAACGCGCGCTTCGGGCAGCAGCCGAAGCGCTGCGCTCTAATACGGCATGTGCGCACGGCTCCTGCATAATCTTCATAGATTGTGCTGGGGACGCAGGACGCATGCAGTTACGCTGCGGTGCAGATCGCAGCGTAACTGCATGCAAATACGCAACGTGCGCACATAGCCTTACTCTCACACCCATGTACAAAAGAATCCAGAAGATAGGACTAAGCTAACAACCATGTGTGACCATTTGCCCTGGACATATAAGGTGGATGTTCGGAAAGGATATAAAGCATATTGGGAGCCCACAAAAAGTAACAACAGTAATGAATCAAACTAAAACTAATAAGGTAATTTTACATTTGTTAGTATCTGACTATTTCATTTATTGGATATATTATTGTTACCTGATAACATAATCCAATGTGGCCAACAACAGAGCTGATAGCCCCTGCTACTGATGCACTGCGTTATTTTTAACATTTCATTGTATAATACTGTGGATAACTGGTGTACATATCTAGTATCTCACTTTATTCATGTATTCTGAAACATGCAAGGTGATGGTCAATAGATTTTGTCATTGTAAATTAATGGAAGTGAATTCGGATGTCCACGCATTGCTGTCTGTACACAGACGGTGTCCTGGTTTACCATGTGACATGTGCCCTGACTTAGCAGTGGTTTAATCAGGCTTTACTCCTAGGACTAGTGATCTGCAGTGCAATTCCTCTAAAGTCCGCCAATCTTTGCTTTCCAGGAAACTTAAACAACTGCTAGATCCCACCACTGAATATTGATCTGAAACTTGGAACCTGCCTCTCAATTTCAGTTTTTCCCACATCCTCTACACTGGTTCCCTATACCTAGATCTTACAGTGAGAAAGCTAAAATGAAGTTTATGCCACGAGTTCTCTTAATATAGACCATGAATACTTCAGACCAGCAGGACTTGTGACAGACTGCTACAGTGTAGCTTCAGTAGTCTTTACACCAACAAGTACTTTACATATTGTAAGATAGCAGTAATCGCTACGTAATTTAATATATAAATGTGTATAGAGGAAACCGGATGTCTCGCTGTGCTATCACCAACACACGGATAGGTAAAAATTATTCCATGTCTTTATTATTTGCCAGGTTCAGGTCAACGCGTTTCGGAGGTCACAGTGCCCTTCCTCAGGACACCAAGCAATGACAAAGAATCTGTCATTGCTTGATGTGCTGAAGAAGGTCGCTGTGTTGTCTGAAACGCGTTGATCTGAACCTGGCAAATAAGACATGGAATAATTTTTACCTATTGTTTGCCAGGTTCAGGTCAACACGTTTCAGACGACAGTCTCCTTCCTCAGGACATCAAGCAATGACAGATTCCTTGTCATTGCTTGTTGTCGTGAGGAAGGGCACCGACATCCGAAACGCATTGACCTAAACCTGGCAATTTAATAAAGACATGGAAAAAATTTTACCTGTGTGTTTGTGATAGCGCGGCAAGACACCAGATTTCCTCTAGAAACATTTGTTTGAATTCTTCGGGGGTGCAGCTATTTCACCTCTGTACCTACACGATTATAGGAGTAGTGACTGACACAACCCCTATAGGGGAGTCTACCTAAATTAATTTTCTTGTTCTTTTATCTGGTAACACCCTATTGATCTATTTTTCCACAGCCTCTCTCATAATGTGCAGTGAATATATTAAATTATGTCCAAGGGGTTTATATACATCTATAACATGAACATAATGCACTGTGCCTATATTATAAAAAAAAAGTTTCAACTTTTGAGAATGGAATTATTTGAGATTTCTGAAGGAACCAACACTTTAAGTTCTGCCTTACAGTCTTACACTTAAAGCAGGATTTGTACAAAAAAAACCCCAAATGTAGTTATTTGAATACCATCCCCACCTACTTTTGAAGAGAATTGTGTGAGGTGGCTAGTCAGAGCTGCATTTATGTGGTGCAAAGGATTGGATCAGGGCTGCGACAGGAAAAAGCAGTGATTGGTGCATTTCAATAGATGTACTGTACACTTAAGTATGGCAAAGGGGTACATAATAATAAAAAATAATGTTAATAAAGTCATTGGAACACGTCCTAGCTTTTAGGGTATACGCACACAATTTTACCATTATGCATAAAGTCTATACAACTAGCTAAGTAAAACAAACAGAAATGTAACTGATAAAATATGGACAGACACAGATAATTGTACAGCACCTGCGGAGAAGGTTGAACCAGGGGCGTAACGACCGTGGTCGCAGAGGTCGCCACTGCGACCGGGCCCGCAGTGTTATAGGGGCCCGGCAGCCGCTCTGCAGAGTCGGCTGCCGGGCCCCTATGTGTAGTGCCGCTGTGTAGTGACCGACTGCGCGACCGTTAGGGGGCCGGCCTGTGAGTCAGGGGGCGGTGTCAGCAGGGGGCAGAGGGGCCCCTGATCTGGAGAGGCCACCAGGCATTCCTGACCTGCAGCAGAGCAGAAGTGATCCTGAACGGCAGACGGAATCCATCCCTACCAGGACCTGTGATGATGTCATGCCCATGTGACTGTGTGGGAGGAGACACAGGATGCCGGGCAGAAAGCAGATACTTTTGACACATGACTGGTAATGAGAAAAGAGGGAACATGAGGGGGAAGGGGGGGTGCAGGGTGAGTGGCATATGAGGCCTGCAGACTATGACAGAAGCATGTGAAGGGGTGCAGAGTGTTTGAGAGGGGTAAGTTGGGGTAAAGGCAGGGTGAGATATGTGGGGCAGGGTGTGTGACATATGGGGGTGTAGTGTGTGTACTATGGGGGGGTGCAGGCTATATGGGGAGCAGGGTGTGTGACATATGGGGGTGTAGTCTGTATGGGGAGCAGGGTGTGTGACATATGGGGGCAGGGGCGTAACTACCGTGGTTGCAGGGGGGTCGGAAGGAGAAGAGAGGTACTTGTTTTTTTATTTTGCTGCTGGCTGCATGTTACATGGAGGCCCTGGGGGGGGCTAGTTGCATTACACCTGGGAGGGCTGGCTGCATGACACATAGAGGCCCTGGGGGGGCTGGCTGCATGACACATGGAGGCCCTGGTGGGGCTGGCTGCATGACACATGGAGGTCTATGGGACTGCATAATAAACATGAAGGACACCTTATACATGGACTATAGGGGTGCATTATACATGGAGGAGTATGGGGCTGCATAATACAATATGAAGGACACCTTATACAGTACATGGAATATAGGGGTGCATTATACATGGAGGAGAATGGGGCTGCATAATACAATATGATGATTCATGGGGCTGCATTATAATACATATAGGTCTATGGGGGCTACATTATAATATATAAAGGACTATGGAGTATAGCTTACACATGGTCTGTAGGGGTGCATTATAAAACATGGAGGACTATGTGGTACAGTATAATATATGGAGAACTATGGGAAATGCATTATAATACATGGAGGACTATGGAGGTGCATTATAATACATGGAAGACTATGGAGGTGCATTCTAATATATGAAGGGTTATCTGGGACCCTTTATACTATATGGAAGGCTATGTGGGGGCCATTATAGTATTTGGAGAACTTTATACAAGGGGAGACAAAGATACAAGCATGAGATGGGAAAGTTTTGTGCTGAGGAAAAAAGGCTCTTTCCCTTGGCACCCAGCTTTCCCATGCTCTGATATGTACATGGAGGGGGGCCCCGGTCCAAATTTTGCACCAGGGCCCATCAAACTCTAGTTACGCCACTGGGTTGAACTATTGAGCATGCAGGCTAACAGAGCAACAAGGAATTATTGGATTTCACCTCTAAAGGAAGCAGTTCTTATAAGCGTTGTGCTATAATGCAAAATGCAAGATTTGTTCGGGGGGGAAGGGGGGAGATAAAAGATTTTTAAATTTTCTGAATAATAATGACAAATGTATAATTGGTGGTGGAAGGTTGAACTAGATGGACCTAGGTCTTTTTTCAACCTATGTAACTATATAATGCACAATATTTCTGTATGCACAACATACATATGCTTAAAGTGTAGCCGTTGATTTAATTTAATTTTTATTTCATAAATCAATAGCACACATGAAAATAAGCAACATTGTAATGTATCTTATCAGACAAACCTGCTTCTTTCTCAGCCATAATTGATCAGTCATTAGCAACATTCTCAATTCAGAGGTAAAATCTGTATTGGGTGAAGACTTTCCCATTACCGAGATAGGAGGTGGCAGTTGGTGCTGATGAGATTCTATGTAGATAGAGGGAGGAGCTAGAGGCAGAGGGAAGAGCTAGCACAGAGCGCCACCCCCTCCTCAACCCCTGCCCTGTAGACTGAGCCCTCGCAGGCAAGGTCCTCTCCTCTGTCCGTGCCTCGAAAGGTTCACAGTTATTGTACTTTTCTATGTATGCCCCTTTTCACATGTAAAAGAGCCATGGAATAAATGTCGCAATAATACTAAATAATATAATAATAAATAATAATAATATTAATAGAATTTCCTCAGCACCAACTACCGTATTTTTCGGATTATAAGACGCACCGGACCATACGACGCACCCTGGTTTTAGGAGGAGGAAATTAGGAAAATAAAATTTTAAGCAAAAATGTGATCATTACACACTGTTATGGGGCGAGGATCTGCTGCTGACACTGTTATGGGGGTAATGTCCCCAAATTCTCTACTAATGTACCCCATCCTGGTAATGATCCTCTTGCCTTGAATATGATCCCCATCATTGTATATACAGTCACTGTCAGAAGTTCTGTCGCTTATCCATGTTACGTAAATAAAAGCTTATAACCTGACTTTAATTTATGAAACCAATGGATGAATTTACTCTTTTAAAAGCTAAAACCCTCCCAAATTTGGTTTAGGTAATGAAAATAAAGTTGCTGCAAAGCTGAAATATTGATCATTTAATGAACACAGAAAGGTCAGATTTTTGGCAAGACATTGTCATATAATGCACCCAATCCTAGTTTACATCCTCACCTGTGCTCACTAAATGATTGGTTAATTGGTGGGTGTAAATAAAAAGAAACCCAGCACCCCAGACCTTCAGTTGAACTGCAACTTGACCTCTGACAACATGCCAAAAAAACCACTCTGCGACCAAAGCCTTGATTATCAAGAGGTTGAAGACCAGATCCACTGCAGAAGTGGCTGGCACCTTTAATGTGTCTCAGCGTCAACTACAAAGAATTAAAAAAAGATTTGAAGAGACTGGGGATGTTTTTGACAAGCCCAGGTCCGGCAGACCTCGCAAGACAAATGTTGGTTAGAAAATCCAAAGCCAGCCCCTCTTCCACTGCAGCAGAGCTCCAAAAGGCCTGGTCACCTCAAGTCCCCGTGTCAACTAAAACAGTTTGTAGGATTCGGTTTCGAAATGGCCTCCATGGTCGAATCAGTGCCCAGAAGCCAGCACAAAACAAAACAAAAAACCGTGTGGCATTTGCCAAGTCCCACAGCCTGCTAAACAGATGGATGCTGGAAAAGTGGCAGAAGGTGGATTTCTCTGATGAATCTTCAGTTGAATTACACCACAGCAAATACTGCAGGAGACCTACTGGAGCCTGTATGGATCCAGAAAACAGTTAAGCTTGGTGGTAGGATCATGGTCTGGGGTTACATTCAGTATGGGGGTGTGCAAAACATTTGCAAGGTGGAAGGCAATATCAATAGCCTAAAATATCAAGAAGTATTAGCTACCTCTTACAATCCCAATCATAAAAGGGGTCAAATTCTGCAGCAGGATGGTGCTCCATCTCATACGTCCATCTCTACAACAAAGTTCCTCCTGGCAAAGAAGATCAAGGTGCTCACGAACTGGCCACCCCAGTCACCACACATGAACATCATTGAGCATGTTTGGGGTAGGTTGAAAGAAGAAGCTTGGAAGACAAAACCAAAAGAATCTAGATGAACTCTTGGAGGCATGTAAGACTGCATTCTTTGCTATTCCTGATGACTTCATCAATAAATTGTATGAATCATTGTTGAACCGCATGGATGCAGTCCTTCAAGCTCATGGAAGTCACACAAAATATTAAATATGGCTCTAATAGCACCACAACTTCATTCACCAATGTTATGCAACATTTCTTTGTATTAGAAGTTAATTATTTGCTTGAATTTCACATTACTTTCTGTGGGCGCAAAAACTTGTCTTGCCAAAATCTGACCTTTTTGTGTTCATTAAATGATCAATATTTCAACTTTGCAGCAACTTTATTTTCATAACCTAAACCAAATTTGGGAGGGTTTTAGCTTTTAAAAAAGTAATTTATGAAACCAATGGATGAATTTAAAGTCAGGTTATAAGCTTTTATTTACATAACATGGATAAGCAACAGAACTTCTGTCAGGGACTGTATGTCCCTCATCCTGGTATAACCCCCATCCTGCTATATGGCCTGTATACTATGGCACAGAAAAACATTAAAACGTTTATACTCACCTTGCCTCACTCCCTGCAGCATCGCTCATCTTCCTGTCTGTGTCAGCAGCAGCGCCCCTGACCTGTGTGGAGCAGTTCCCCTGCAGCATCGCGATGTCCTACTGTCTGCAGTCTCGCTGATGTGTGTGGAGATTAGCGGTGCACACAGGGATGACGTCATCGCTGTGCTCACCGTTCGCTCCACAGATCAGCTGGCCGGCAGACAGGAGGACATCGTGATGCTGCAGGGATCAGTGGCCGGTGAGTATACCGCACTTATTCACTGATGTGATGCGCGGGGGGCAGTGAATACAGCCGCATATGATCACTCCAGGCTGTAGTTGCCAGGGCTGATCACGCGGGCCGGCTCTTTACTATGCACGCACCCCCGCCCATCATCCCGCCCACCTGTCAGCGCTGAGAGATGATGCGCGGGAGGATGGGCGTGCATATGAAGTGAGCGGGTCCACGTGGTCACGGTAGGCGCTGCTACTGCCTGCTCGTGCCGCCAATGACCCGCTCCACCGCAGCACCCTCATTCCCCACAGCCCTCCAATCAGACTATTAGACGCACCCCCCACTTTCCCCCAACATTTGGGGGGAAAAAAGTGCGTCTTATAGTCCGAAAAATACTTTACCACCTCCGCTCCCATCTCAGTAATGGGAAAGTATTCACTTACTACATATTAAACCTCAGAATTGAGAATTTTGAGAATGACTGATCAATTCTGCAAAAGAAACAAGCATATTTGTATGATAAAGATATATCACACAGTTGCTTATTTTGTGCTATTGATTTATGAAATAAAAATGATTGTTATGCTTTCAATCTAAACATACCCAATCTGTAAATCTAGAGTGAATACAGAGATATGTGAAGCCCCCATAGTCTTGTAAATTTCTTTACATTGCAGCTATTTTTTTCTAGTGTGTTCATAAGATCACATGCTGCATAGATTTGAAGAATAGTTTTTACAAATAAAGAATAAATTTAAAAATCAAATCCAAGTTTGCTTTACCTGGGTAGAGAGTGGGGAGAGCGTGAAAGCTCATGTCTCTGGGCAGTCCTCAGCCACTGGCCATTCTGTTGGAGGTGTTCAGGACTGTGCTCTGTGATAGAACAGAAAGTCTATGAATGGGTGAAGAACATGATGCCCTGCCGATCAGACTGGTATCCAAACTTTAGTACTTTACAGTCACACCACACACCCAGTACACATATACCACCAGATAATTGCTGTTTCCCACCTAGAATTTCTCATTCCTTTCTAAAAACTTAGGATCCCGTTACACGTAGCGACTTACCAGCGATCCCGACAACGATACGACCTGGTTAGGATCGCTGGTACGTCGCTACACGGTCGCTAGTGAGCTGGCAAACAGGCAGATCTAATTAACGACGCAGCAACGATACGGTGATCCGTATAACGACCTCGGCGGTTGTTGGGACCCTGTCACACAGCAGCTATTCTGACAACTCAGACCTCGATAGAACGCGAAGTTCTGAGTCGCCAACGAGGTCGTTGTTATGGCGTCAAACACAGCGATGCATGCTGCCCAGCGGGACAACAACGATCAAAAAATGAGCCAGGATGTTCAGGTACGATCGGCGATATCGCAGCTGGGGGGGGGGGGGGCGGTCGCTGCTATGTGTCACACGTAGAGAGATCGCTAGTGAGGTCGCTGTTGCGTCACAAAACCTGTGATGTTTCAGCGATCTCGCTAACGTCATCGCTATGTGTGACGGGGGCTTTAATCAAAATAGGATTATGCTCAGTTCGTTACTCAGTGGTCTGCCTAAATTATTTAATAGTGGTGTTTACAATTCTTGCTACAATGAGAAAAATGAAGAACCAAATCAGAATAGAATAGGATGTCCTAAACACAGTAGGCCAATTTCTATACATCCATAAAAAAATAATCTTTATTAATAAAATTAATTAAAATGGCGTCACAAATCACACACTCAAAAAACAAACAAATACAATGTGTGTGTTCTGTGTGATCAATACACATTAGGTTGGAAGGTATTGGAATCTAAGATCTGGGTTTAAAGTATCGTGGTGAAATAAAAATAAATGTCTATGCAGGAGGTTATAGGGGAAATTACTTTCCCTCCACTCAATCCTGCCTGACAAGGGGGCTTTAAGCACTCTAGATATATATTGCCCCCATTCCACAATGACTGTCCCTTAAGGGTGCTTTACACGCTGCGACATCGCTAGCGATCTCGTTAGCGATGTGAGACGCCAGATTGCAGATACGTTTTGCCGAGATCGCACATGTGACCGGCGCAAAAAAAGAAAAAAAAAAAAATGACCTGTGCACGATCTCGCCAAATCTTATCTGCGATCTGGCGTCTCACATCGCTAACGAGATCGCTAGCGATGTTGCAGCGTGTAAAGCACCCTTTACTCTCCCTAACTACCTCAATAGATACCCACCACCACCTCCAAAGTGCAACTGCAGTAAAATTCAGTACACATCACGTTCATACCAACTCGGGGATATGTTACATACTTCTAGCCCTTCCTGACATGAATCTTGTCACACATGTGACCACAGGTTAGTATAGCTTTTATATCCTGTATTAATAGAATAGATTTATACAAAAATTAAGAAGATATCATTGGGGTACATTACAATTCGGTGGTAGTCCTCCTGGGCTACAGGGAGGATCCAGAAACAGGATGTAGGTTTCCCAACATGGGTCCCTTTTAGGGGTAAACCACGGTATTGTAGTTAGAAGAAAAATCTATTTCCAACGTGTTTCCCCCCACCAATTAATGGGGTTTATCAGGGGAATCAGAAGTAGCTTCCAGGGGCTAGATCACTTCCTGGTAGCTCAAGATGCCACCCCATGCAATAAATTCAAATGTCGTCCGGTGCCCGGTCATGAAAAGGCCAAAACCCGGTTCCTGATAATTATCCCCGTGGTCCTATGTGCGCCAGCCAATTTTGTATAACCCTATTCTATTAATTCAGGATATAAAAGCTATACTAACCTGTGGTCACATGTGTGACAAGATTCATATCAGGAAGGGCTATAAGTATCATATCCCCGAGTTGGTATGAACGTGATGTGTACCGAATTGTACTGCAGTTGCACTTTGGAGGTAGTGGTGGGTATCTATTGAGGTAGTTGGGGAGAGTAAGGGACAGTCATCATGGAATGGGGGCACTATATACACTCTAAAGTGCTTAAAGCCCCATTGTCAGGCAGGACTGAGTGGAGGGAAAGTCACTTCTACCAATAAAAAGACAAAATCTAGAACTGAAAGCCTCCCACACTTAGAGCAGGACAATAAAAGGACTTCTATCTCCGACCCACCTGCATCTGTTAGCCACACATTTCTGCTGATCAGATATGTGCGGGTATTATCCCGGGCTCACCACCGGAAAACGCGGTAACAGGAGGGATACGACCAATGATGTAATAGTATGTCATTGGTCATCAAGGGATGCTGCGAGCTGTATCTAGTGTATAAACAGCATTATGCTGTACACACAGTCACACTATATACATATAGTATATACTATGACACTGTAATACAGGATATAGTGTGGACCTGTATATATATTATGGGGCTGTGTATGAGCCAGAAGACAGACACACACAGATCATACCGACCGCTGGTGGGTCCGAAGCTCAAATCTAGTGCGCTCTGCGATGATATCTGGTTTCTATTGTGCATGCCAGCCTATTTAGCGCACGCGCAGTACAAACCTCACATGGAACAGAGGGCAGGCTGGCAGCATCTGACGTCACAGAAGATGTCGGACTCTGCCGACCCCTCTGCTTTGTGTGGCTGGAGTGGGGCCCAGTGAAGCGGTGTGTGGGCGGGGCTTAATATAACAATGCGTAAAAGTACTTATCCCACGGCTTGGGCCCTTTTCTTCACCGGGCCGATCAAACAGTAAATGTAGTAATGCCCTGATGTCGGCCCATCCTTAAGATATGGTCATCAATGTCTGATCAGCTCAGTCTTCTGATTGTAGCCGCATACTACACATCCACCTTCTATTGATTTGAATGGAAGGCATTTGTGCAGAATCTAGCTGCAGCCACTAACGGTTAACGGGGCAGCTCCAGAACTGAGTATTTTCGGTCACAGCTGGCACAGAGAACAGCTGATAGGCGGAAGTATCGGATTCCGGCTGACCAGACATTGATGACCTATCCTAAGAATAGGTCATCAATGTAAAGTGTGAGGTAGCAGCGTTGCTTGGGCAAAAACGTGAGGCAGTGAGGCAGCAGCGTGTTCACACCAACAGTCTATTTATTGTTGCAGCATAAATAGATCCAATTTCCCACTGTCAAAGTCTCTTCCGGATCACAGCCGGTGCATATAGACAAATTCTTTGCATCAAAAAGTCTTGTTACCTTAGGACCCCGTTAACCGCAGGGATCTGTGTAAGGTTCTCCTAGGCTCACACTCTTGGCCTGTGTTCACTCCACACAGAGCCAGCCCAGCTCACACAGCATGTGTTAGCTTCACCAAGCCTGGCTCTCAACTGAGACACACCCTGCTGTGCTCTGCATGATTTAAACGAAAATGCCGGACATGAGGATTGCTACAAAACCTGGACTGGGAGGAGGGATCTGTCTCCCTGTTACCCTTTGTGCTATACTCCCAGTAATAGCTATAGCAAACTCAGAGGGTTTCCAGACACATTCTGGGGGACACATAGCGGTCTTCAAATATTACCCCTGTCACTGCCTCACAAAAGGTAGTGGACAACCTCTTTAAACTCACCATTTAATTTGCTGTTCTGCATAGTAAACTGAACTTGTGTACACAGCTACAATTAATTTAGATGGCATCAAAAGGTTGCAGCCAGCAAACGCAATTTGTTACTTCTGTGGCCAATTTATAAAGACAAGAGCAAAAAAGTTCTCTGTGTAAGTATTTCAGATGTGTGACGCCTACAAAGCATATACTTTAGTGTGCCTGTTGGGGATAAAGACAAACCTTGGGCATCTCCTTTCACGTGAGCACAGCAAGAAAACTTTTCAAGGTACTCTAAGTAGACGACTGCTGCTCTTCGATGGCAGATTTTTATATCTACAGTGCCTTGTGAAAGTATTCGGCCCCCTTGAATTTTTCAACCTTTTCCCACATTCCAGGCTTCAAAGATAAAAAAAAAATTAAATTTTATGGTGAAGAATCAACAAGTGGGACACAATTGTGAAGGTGAACAATATTTATTGCTTATTTTAAACTTTTGTAAGAAAGAATAAACTGAAAATTGGGGCGTGCAATATTATTCGGACCCTTTACTTTCAGTGCAGCAAACTCACTCCAGAGGTTCATTGAGGATCTCTGAATGATCCAATGTTGTCCTAATTGACTGATGATGATAAATATAATCCACCTGTGTGTAATCAAGTCTCCGTATAAATGCACCTACTCTGTGATAGTCTCAGTGTTCTGTTTAAAGCACAGAGAGCATTATGAAGACCAAGGAACACAATAGGCAGGTCCGAGATATTGTTGTGGAGAAGTTAAAAAGCCGGATTTCGTTGCAAAAAGATTTCCAAAACTTTAAAAATCCCAAGAAGCACTGTGCAAGCGATCATATTGAAATGGAAGGAGTATCATGCCACTGCAAATTTACCAAGACCCGGCCGTCTCTCAAAAATGTCATGTCAAACAAGGAGAAGACTGATCAGAAATGCAGCCAAGAGGCCCATGATCACTCTGGATGAACTGCAGAGACCTTCAGCTGAGGTGGGAGAATCTGTCCATAGGACAACAATCAGTCATACACTGCACAAATCTGGCCTTTATGGAAGAGTGGCAAGAAGAAAGCCATTTCTCAAAGATATCCATAAAAAAAAAGTGTTGTTTAAAGTTTGCCACAAGCCACCTGGGAGACACACCAAACATGTGGAAGAAGTTGCTCTGGTCAGATGAAACCAAAAATCGAAATTTTTGGGCACAATGCCAAATGATATGTTTGGTGTAAAAGCAATACAGCTCATCACCCTGAACACATCATCCCCACTGTCAAACATGGTGTTGGCAGCATCATGGTTTGGGCCTGCTTTTGCTTCAGCAGGGACAGGGAAGATGGTTAAAATTGATGGTAAAATGGATGGAGCCAAATACAGGACCATTCTTGGAGAAAACCTGTTGGAGTCTGCAAAAGGCCTGAGACTGGGACGGAGATTTGTCTTTCAACAATACAATGATCCAAAACAAAGCAAAATCTATAATGGAATAGTTCACAAATAAAACGTATCCAGGTGTTAGAATGGCCAAGTCAAAGTCCAGACCTGAATCCTATCGAGAATCTGTGGAAAGAGCTGAAAACTGCTGTTCACAAACGCTCTCCATCCAACCTCACTCAGCTTGAGCTGTTTGCAAAGGAAGAATGGGCAAGAATTTCAGTCTCTCGATGTGCAAAACAGATAGAGACATACCCCAAGCAACTTGCAGCTGTAATCGCAGCAAGAGGTGGCGCTACAAAGTATTAACTTAAAGGGGATGAATAATATTGCACGCTCCAATTTTCAGTTATTTATTTTTTACAAAAAATTAAAATAAGCAATAAATTTCGTTCAACTTCACAATTGTGTCCCACTTAATGATTCTTCACCATAACATTAAAATTTTTATCTTTATGTTTGAAGCCTGAAATGTCGGAAAAGGTTGAAAAATTCAAGGGGGCCGAATACTTGCACAAGGCACTGTATTAAACTTTAAAAGAGCTGTAATTAAGACTTTTCACAAATGTCAATGTTCGAGCAAAATACAATATATAACGTGTTAATATCTTACATATCACCAGCAATGTGTGAAATAAAAGAAAATTCTCAATCCAAATTTTATTTTATTTGCTTACAGGTTGGTACAAGGGAGAAGAGAGCCATGCATTTTGCTCTTATAAGAAATCAGAGTGAACCGAATGACCACTCAATCAATTGGTACTGCATGATGCACCCTTCCAAACAAACTGGTTAAAACGCACCTCCTGACAATCCTTCACCTATTACCTTAGTACCGCACTACCCTGAGTGCCCTGTATCAACTCCTCAAGACATAGATCAATCAATCACCTTCAGGAGAAAGCAGCAAATCAGACACAGGAATACGTTGAAGATCCAGATTTCAATTTTCACATACAACTGAGGAACGGAAGACATACAACCCTAACCAAAGAGACCGTAACAATCTGATCAGACACCTTGGTCTCACCAAGTCCAACGCTGAGTTTCTGACTAAGGTTCAAGCAATGGAAATTACTAAAGTGTACAAGTCACAGATCAGAGGAAGGGTCACAAGCCAAACTTTTTCCAGCTTCTTTATACGTCAAGATGGACTGTGCTTCTGCAACAATGTAGCCAGTCTATTCGAGTCTATAGGAATTACACCCCAAAGGAGTGGTGCCTGTTTATTGATAGTTCCTGCAGACCACAAAGCCATGCTGGCTTACAATGGGAACAGGTATATGTCGTCCTGTGGCTCACTTGGGGCATCTGAAAGAGGAATTCCCCAGTGTCAAGATGGTGCTCGGTACCTTGAAGTACGACTGGAAGGTTATCGGAGATTTCAAAATTGTGTCATTGCTGATAGTCCTCCAAAGCAATCTTTCAAAGTATCCTTGCTTTCTTTGCCTTCGGGGCAGCTGCGACACTCAGGCACACTATAAGGCTGTTTTCACACCTCCGGTTTCTGCAATGCGGCACACTCCAGCACTTTGCAGGAAAATCGCAACCGTTTTTTTTTTGCTGCCGGTTGCGATTTTCCTGCATAGACTTTAATTAGTGCCGCATGGCCTTGCGTTCCGTCCGGTTTTTGCCGCATGCGGCAGATTTAGCCGATGCGGCGGCCGGATGGAACGTTGTCTGGCACGTTTTTTCGTGCGGCAAAAAAAAACGCATCGCGCCGCATTCAAGGAGTTGACAACTTTCAAGTACCTCAAAGATCTTTTCTCTAAGCTGTCTGAGGCAAAGGTCAAAGCTGGTGTCTTCGTCTGACCACAAATCAAGAAGATCATAGAGAGCAGAAAATTTCCCATGAAGCTGAATAGGAAGCAGTAAGCAGCTTGGAACAGTTTCATAGCAGTGGTGCACGACTTCCTAGGCAATCACAAGGAAGACAACTATACAAGGCTGGTAGAGACTGATAAAGAACTATGCTGCAATGGGCTGCAGGAGGTCACTCAAAATCCATATCCTTGATGCCCATTTGGATAAATTCAAAGAGAACATGGAAATTTCGTCAGAGGAGCAAGGCGAGCGCTTTCACCAGGAATAATAATGAACTTTGAACGCCATTACCAAGGACAGTATGATGAGAACATGATGAGAAACTATATTGGGGGGACGGATGCGTGAAAGTGATATACAATACAGTCGTAAATCCAAACAAATAATCATTTTTGAGCCACAAGACGCAGCATTAATCAAGATTCATAATAATCGCACATTTGCAGTGAAATATTGATTGTTTCTAAGATAAAACATAAGAACAAGTCAACATTTTAGGCTTTAACTCAAATGTAAAACTAGTGTAGGACATTGCCACAAAATCAAAGTTCATGACTCATGAGGAATGTTGGAGATTTATTTTTGATCAGGTTTAGGCTATGTGCACACGTTGCGTTTTTTTCAGCGCGGAAAAAAAACGCACCCTCTGGCAGAGGAGAGAATTGTATTCTATTCAAGCAAAGTCTATGGGAATTTGGGTTTCTTGTTCACACTATGTTGTTCAAAATGCTGCCTTTTTAAGGCAGAACTTTGGTCAAAAACTCAGCTTTTCAAAGAAGCAACATGTCAATTGTTTTTGCCATTTGGGTTTTGCACTGCAAAGCTGAGTTTTTGACCAAAGTTCTGCCACAAAAAGGCAGCATTTTGAACAACATAGTGTGAACAAGAAACCCAAATTCCCATAGACTTTGCTTGAATAGAAGAACACATCCATTTTGGCATTAAACAGCGCAGAAGAAAAAGCAGCAAAAAAGCAGGTAAAAAGCAGGTAAAAAGCAACGTGCGCACATACCCTTAGAATGACAGACCACTGCTGAGATTTCAGATGAGGTAGGTCATTCACAGACTGGAGGAAGTAAGAGGGGCAGGGAATCACAGACAGGGAGGAGAAGATCCAGTGTACAGTCCGGCCCCTGTGCTTCGAAATCTAATTAGCAGAAAACGTTAAATGGGGATTACAGAACAACAAAGTGGAATTCTTCACCAAAAGTATCAATATAATCTGTATTACAGCCATGTCTTTACATTGCAAAATTGTGCTGACAGGTTCCCTAATGGGTTTATGAAAGCAATGATTTGACTCAGTAAGGCACAACTCCCACTGTGTGATCATTCCAAGCACATTTTACATAGTAAAAATCCATGTATACAGTAGTCCTAATGTAGTCTTACAAGCGACACCCACACATGACAGTTTACCACTGTGATAATGACTGGTACAGAAGAAGCTAGCCTCGTCTGTATGTTGAAGCAGAACTTGAGGTCAATCATCTCACAAAGTCTGTTATCCCCATACTATCTAGCATTACAGAACAGTGAGCGCTATTACTGACGACAAGCAAGCAGCAGACCTAACATTTCCTGACTCCTCGGCTTCCTCCAAAACCACAATGACATTTGCATACGGCGACTGTTAAATCTGCCTATTCTTGTACATTACACTCTAAAGTACCGCAATGAAGCTAGATGTCTCAGCATGACAATCACAAGAATTACCATTCGGAAAACACCGCTCCACCCGAGATCTGCCCCTAGCACTCCCTCCCACTCGGAAGGGTCTGACAGACTTAATGCCATTTACTTAGCTTTTATTAGATACTTTTCGTCTCGATTTCCTTGAAATGTGATAAAAATAGTATCAAAAACCTACAATTATGATCATTTTTTTCACATTTTTATTGGTTCTGTACATATGAAAGTACCCTTTTGGTGGTTTATTTTTTGCTGTGTTTTTTGGGTGCAGTTTTGGTCTCAAAACTGCATGAACTTCCTTCCCCAGCAAAGTCTATGAGATTTTGGCTGTCCGCACAGTGCAGTTGTTTGGCTGCGTCTTTGTGGTGAACACAAATATGAAGCATGTCATTTTTTTGTGTTTCACTGCGTTTTTCACCCATTGAATGCATTGGACAAAAACGCAGCAAAACGCAGCAAAAAGGTGCAAAAAAGTAAAAACGCATGCATTTTTCCTGTGGGTGCGTTTTTTTGGGGCCAAAAATGCTGCATCTTTGTGGTTAAAAAAAACAACAAAAAACGCAGTGTGCGCACATAGCCTTACAGTTCCAGCAAAGTGGATGTTTTTATAGAAATCTCCTGCCCACTGTACTTCTATTTTTCCTTAGCATAAACTGACCTGCGGTTTCTAATCTGCAGCATGCCAATTTCTCTTGAGGGTACCCCGAATTTTCTGTTCTGCTTTGTTCCCTTAGACTTGCATTAGATGCGGAAAACCCGCAGGTAAAAAAATGCATATGCATTTTTAGTGCATTTCCGAGGTGTAAACACAAAAAAAAAAAAAAAAAAAATTGCATGTCATCTGCAGCTAAGGCTACTTTCACACTACGTTTTCTTAACATGCGTCATGAATGTTTTTTTGCTGCAAAAGTGGATCCTGCTTTTACAGCAAAAAAACGCATGCAAACGCATGTGTTATTTTGCAGGATCCTGTCACTTTAAGTTTATGGGCGGGCATTGGAGTCATGTAATCGAGAGTGAGGGGAACTGAGCGTGAAAGACTGGGAGCCGACATCTGACAGCTGTGGAGGCTCGTAACCAAGGTAAATATCGGGTAACTTGCTTGGATACCCGATATTTACATTGGTTACGAGCGTCTGCAGCTCCTAGGAGCCGGTTCTCTGCACACGTAACCAAGATAAACATCGGGTAATTAAGACCGCGGTTACCCGATGTTTACCTTAGTTATGAGCATCCTCCGCTTTCAGGCGGGGGAGAGTGGACAGAGAGAGAGGGAGGAGAGAGAGGGAGGGGGAGAGAGAGAGAGAGAGAGACTGATCACGGAGGCTGGTTTCTGTGCATGCTCAGTAGAGCAAGCAGGATCCTGTCTATCAGCATGCCACCGTTCACGTGCTGTTTAGTCAGGATCCAGCAATTTGCAGTATTTGGACGCAGTTTAAAAATGTTACAAGTAGCGTTTTTGAAAAAAGTTAAAAAACTGCAATCGCTGGATCCTCACTATAACGCACGCAAACGCAGGTGAACGCATGTAGACGCAAGTCCATTGCAAATGCATTGAAATGAAAACGCATTTGCACTGGATCCGTTTTTGCGTTAAAAAAAAAAACGTTCATGACGGATGTTAAAAAAACCTAGTGTGAAAGCAGCCTAAGAATGTCAAAGTTGTGACAGCCAAATAACAGGACATTTAAGAAACAATATAGCTTTATTTAAAAGCATGACATACCAAACAGCCAATCACTAATAACTTAATAGGTACAGAAATTCTGCAACATCAAAAACTCATCAAATCCTCAATGTAGCCTTATTATCAGCCATGGTGCCAGATGTGAGACTCTTTCAATAGCCATTGATTGACCAGTCAGCAGGCATACTGCCCTCCTTCCCCTCCATTGCTTCTTGTTGTACAGAGCGCACGTTTCCTTCATTCATTCAAGGGAGCAAAAAGATGGGATGGAAGAACTCACCTGTAAAGGCCATGTCTCAATAAGCAACATCGCTGCTGAGTCATGGTTTTTGTGACGCAACAGCGATCTTGCTAGCGATGTCTTTGTGTGTGACATCCAACAACGACCTGGCCCCTGCTGTGAGGTTGCTGGTCATTGCTGAATGTCCTGGATCATTTTTTGGTTGTTGCTCTCCCGCTGTGAAGCACACATCGTTGTCTTTGACAGCGAGAGAGCAACGATCTGAATGTGCAGGGAGCAGGGAGCCGGCTTCTGCAGACGCTGGTAACCAAGGTACGCATCGGGTAACCAAGCAAAGCGCTTTGCTTGGTTACCCAATATTTACCTTGGTTACCAGCGTCTGCAGCTTCTAGAAGCCGCCTCCCTGCACACGTAGCCAAGGTACACATCGGGTAACTATAAGCAAAGCGCTTTGCTTAGTAACCCGATGTGTACCATGGTTACCAAGCACAGCGTCGTTACACGGGTCACTGATCTCTGATCGCTGTGGAGCTCTGCCCGATTGACAGCTCACCAGCGACCATGTAGTGACGCTCCAGCGGTCCCTGCCAGGTCAGATCGCTGGTGTGACGGTACCTTAAGGCCTCGGATTCACTTGCGTATAGCTTCCAATGCATAAGCAACGGAAGAGATATGCTAATGACCCTCTGCTGTGAGCGTGAGCCGAGAGTGTCTCTGCGTACATCACACTGCGGTCAGATAACATCCAAGTGCAGTGCAATGTTTCACACACCCATAGACTTGTATGGATGTGTGTGAGCAGAGACTCGTTGCCAAACACAGCATGCTGCGATTCTTTTTGTCATGCTGATATGGCAGGAGAAATCAATCACAGCTGGACACTGCCCCGTAGTTTTGCACTAGATAGAGCAATCCAATGTTTTATCGTGTTGCACTCATCCTTGCAAAATACAAGTGGAACCAAAACCCTGCTATAGCTGTATTAACTGTTACATTCACTTCATCCTGTAGTGATCAAGCACAAATCGGTCCTGGTCACACTCACAATGCAGCCTTTATTTCCGAGCTAACATTTTGGCCTCAAGTACACAAGTTTTTGTTCATCACAAATACAACCCAAGTTTGAATGAAGTTTTATTTCTTCAATAGAATTACAACATTGAATCCAAACAGTTACCACAGATATGGTCACCAAGTGGAGACAATTCTGTGTTTTTCACACACAGATACTGTGGTATTGCAGGACCCCTGTATTATGAAGGCCACTGCTTTTCAATCTGAGCTCTATGGTGGTGATTGTAGGTTTCTGCTAATGGTAGCCAGACACTAGGCTTATTCAGATAGCAACGATTTTTGTTCGTAAAAACAGTCAGTCTTTTTGAATTGGACATTCATTCAGTGTGAAGTTTATGCAATGAGCATTTAAATCAGAGGGGTTTTTTTCTATGAAAAAAAAAACCTTTTCCTATATACTACATTGTATAGTGATGCCATCCATGTGCTGTCCAAGATTTTCATGTAACCATAGACTAGTGCTTGTATTTTTGATCTGTGACAGACATACTGTACATATACAGTGTGTCCACCCATATCCTGTCCACTGCCATTAACTTGAGAACGGCGGCAGCTATAGGCATAGAAGCGGTGTCTAGGTATAGTAAAGCAGCCATGCGCTACGCAATGAAACCTATAGCGCCACGTGATAAAAATGCTAACTCCGTTGTTTTCCATCTAGAAAACGGAACGAGAGAGAGGAAAAAAAAAAGTGAATTACAAAGTTGTAGGGCATCATCAATTCAACACGAATTGACACCTTGCATACAGAAACGCTATGATTAGAACGTGTAAAACTGACAAGGCTGCGGACGTGAAGCGATACCTCATGGAGACCTTCCTACAAGTCATTGGGTATGGTGGCTGTGTGGAGTGGCCTCCACGCTCACCTGACCTGACCCCATTGGACTTCTTTCTATGAGGTCACATCAAACAGCAGGTGTATGCGACCCCTCCACCAACATTGCAGGACCTACGATGACGTATCACAGAAGCTTGTGCAAATGTGTCACCTACCATATTGCACAACGTGCAGCAAGATACAGTATGCTGTCCAGAGTCCAGATGTGCATTGCAGCTGGCGGTGCCCACTTTGATCATCAAAGTTAAATGAGCGCCATATGCGTGACCAGCATTCAATGTTTTGGTTTTTTGGGGGGTGGGGGAGGGGGGGGGGTCATGGGTTTCAAATCATAGCATTTCTTTATGCATGGTGTCATTTCTTATTGAATTGATGATGCCCTACAATTGTTTAATTCACATTTTTTCTCCATCTCGTTCAGTTTTCGAGATAAAAATGCTAACGCCGTTGTTTTCCACCAGGTGGCGCTATAGGTGGTTTCATTGCGTAGCGCAGAGGTGGGGAACCTTTTTTCTGCCGGGGGCCATTTGGAAATTTCTACCAACCTTCGGGGACCGCACAAAATTATCAATGTTTAAATGACCCTGCTATATTTGGTGAAACAATTAACTGGGGGCACGCACACCACAAGAGGGGCTGGGTGTACAGACATCACGGGGGGGGGGGGGGATGGGCTGCACACAGGATTGGGGGGGGGGGGGAAATGGGCTGCACACGATTGGGGGGGGGATGGGATGGGCTGCACACAGGATCGGGGGGGCTGCACACAGGACACTGTGCTGAGAGTTTCATGCAACTCTGGGGGAGAGGGTTTACAGAACTGGGGTAGGGGAGGCACAAAGCACTGGGCAGGGCACATAGCAGCAGAGGGCCGGCGCTGGATTCACAGCAGCATCGCACTCAAAAGCACCAGAGTGCAGGCGCCGGACACAGCATCGGCAGGAGAAGGCGGGCACTCCGCTCCGGAGGGCAGGGGGCGGACACAGCATCGGAAGGAGAAGGCGGGCACACAGCATCAGAAGGAGAAGGCGGGCACACAACATCAGAAGGAGAAGGCGGGCACAGAGCTCTGGAGGGCAGGGGGTGGGCACAGAGCTCCAGAAGGAGAAGGCGGGCACAGAGCTCCGGAGGGCAGGGGGCGGGCACAGAGCATCAGAAGGAGAAGGTGGGCAGAGAGCTCCAGAGGGCAGGGGGCGGGCACACAACGCTGGAAGCTGTGAGGTTGCTGTGGGACCCGCCCACAAAGTAAGCACTGGCCGACGCGAGAACACATTGGGGTGCACAAGCAGCAATGAGTGGATTTAAAGGGCCAGCAAAACTGCGGTGACAGCACGAGCACTGCCTCCCCCTGGAATCTGCCCGGGAGCCGCATAAAAGGTCATGGCGGGCCGCATGTGGCCCGGGGGCCGGATTTTCCCCACCCCTGGCATAGCGCATGGCTACTTTACTATACCTAGACACCACTTTTATACCTACAGTGCTGGCCAAAAGTATTGCCACCCCTGCAATTCTGTCAGATAATACTCAGTTTCTTCTTGAAAATGATTGCAATCACAAATTCTTTGGTATTATTATCTTCATTTAATGTCTTCAATGAAAAAAAACAATAAAAAAAAATTGTTATTAAGCCAAATTGGATATAATTCCACACCAAACATAAAAAATAGGGTGGACAAAAGTATTGACACTGTTTGAAAAATCATGTGATGCTTCTCTAATTTGTGTAATTAACAGCACCTGTAACTTACCTGTGGCACCTAACAGGTGTTGGCAATAACTAAATCACACTTGCAGCCAGTTGACATGGATTAAAGTTGACTCAACCTCTGTCCTGTGTCCTTGTGTGTACCACATTGAGCATGGAGAAAAAAAAGAAGACCAAAGAACTGTTTAAGGACTTGAGAATCCAAATTGTGAGGAAGCATGAGCAATCTCAAGGCTACAAGTCCATCTCCAAAGACCTGAAAGTTCCTGTGTCTACGGTGCGCAGTGTCATCAAGAAGTTTAAAGCCCATGGCACTGTGCCTAACCTCCCTAGATGTGGAAGGAAAAGAAAAATTAACGAGAGATTTCAACGCAAGATTGTGCAAATGGTGGATCAAGAACCTTGACTAACATCCAAACAAGTTCAAGCTGCCCTGCAGTCCGAGGGTACAACAGTGTCAACCCGTACGATCCATCGGCGTCTGAATGAAAAGGGACTGTATGGTAGGATACCCAGGAAGACCCCACTTCTTACCCTGAGACATAAAAAAGCCAGGCTGGAGTTTGCCAAAACTTACCTGAGAAAGCCTAAAATGTTTTGGAAGAATGTTCTCTGGTCAGATGAGACAAAAGTAGAGCTTTTTGGGAAAAGCCATCAACATAGAGTTTACAGGAAAAGAAAGAGGCATTCATAGAAAAGAACACGGTCCCTACAGTCAAACATGGCGGAGGTTCCCTGATGTTTTGGGGTTGCTTTGCTGCCTCTGGCACTGGACTGCTTGACCGTGTGCATGGCATTATGAAGTCTGAAGACTACCAACAAATTTTGCAGCATAATGTAGGGCCCAGTGTGAGAAAGCTGGGTCTCCCTCAGAGGTCATGGGTCTTCCAGCAGGACAATGACCCAAAACACACTTCAAAAAGCACTAGAAAATGGTTTGAGAGAAAGCACTGGAGACTACTAAAGGGGCCAGCAATGAGTCCGGACCTGAATCCCATAGAACACCTGTGGAGAGATCTCAAAATGTCAGTTTGAAGAAGGCACCCTTCAAATCTCAGGGACCTGGAGCAGTTTGCCAAAGAAGAAAGGTCTAAAATTCCAGCAGAGCATTGTAAGAAACTCACTGATGGTTACCGGAAGCGGTTGTTCGCAGTTATTTTGACTAAAGGTTGTGCAACCAAGTATTAGGCTAAGGGTGCCAGTAATTTTGTCTGGCCCATTTTCGGCGTTTTGTGTGAAATGATCAATGATTTGATTTTTGTTTCATTCTCTTTTGTGTTTTTTCATTGCAAGCAAAATAAATGAAGATAATAATACCAAAGAATTTGTGATTGCAATCATTTTCAAGAAGAAACTGAGTATTCTCTGACAGAATTGCAGGGGTGCCAATACTTTTGGCCAGCACTGTACAGCTGCCGCCGTTCTCAAGTTAATGGCGGTGGACAGGATATGGGTGGACACACTGTATATATTACACACACACACACACACACACGTCATGTGATTTTTTTTTTTTCCCTCTGTGGACACATGAGCCTTACAAAAAAAAAAAAAAAAATACAGACATGTGAAAAGTTCCTTAGACTATAATTGGGTGCATGCAATTCATCATGAAAAAATTGATAATATATTTTCTCAAAAAGAGGAGAGTACAACGTCCAAATCACATCAAAATTAATTTTATTATACAACAAAAATTGAAAAATATTCGCACACCAATAAAAGAGATATATGCAGAGTATCAATGTGATGACAGGACTAGCAGCATACAAAAAAAATGGCATAAATTTCTTATTACCATCCAGATAAAGTGACATGTGCCTGAAAAAATCAATAAAAAAAACTACTCTGGATACCAATACCTACTCCAGATAAAGTGTACATAGTGCCCAAATTGCACATATCCCACTAGTGAGGTAGATAGGTAAACAGGATCCAAAGCTGTTGTAAAGTAAGCAATCAGCCAGTCACTCCTGGAGGTTTAAAGACATTACATGCCGCCTCCCGGTAAAGGAACCATTTGTGCTTACAATATGGTAATCAAAGCGGAGGCACACTCTCAATGGTACATTAGTACTTAATTCCCGTGTTTCCTCTTGTCCGGCACGCCCCCTGTTGAAGCCGGGTGCGAAACGCGCGTCGGGTCGTTTGGGACAGCAGCACATGTTATATCCTCCATTAAGGTAATTTACTAATATATACTTTACTTTCATTGCGGTGCGCGGTGTAACGTGTATGTCATTATACTTACAGCTTATATATTGTACCTAACACGTGCACCATTGAGAGTGTGCCTCCGCTTTGATTACCATATTGTAAGCACAAATGGTTCCTTTACCGGGAGGCGGCATGTAATGTCTTTAAACCTCCAGGAGTGACTGGCTGATTGCTTACTTTACAACAGCTTTGGATCCTGTTTACCTATCTACCTCACTAGTGGGATATGTGCAATTTGGGCACTATGTACACTATCTGGAGTAGGTATTGGTATCCAGAGTAGTTTATTGATTTTTCAGGCACATGTCACTTTATCTGGATGGTAATAAGAAATTTATGCCATTTTTTTGTATGCTGCTAGTCCTGTCATCACATTGATACTCTGCATATATCTCTTTTATTGGTGTGGGAATATTTTGTCAATTTCTGTTGTATAATAAAATTAATTTTGATGTGATTTGGACGTTGTACTCTCCTCTTTTTGAGAAAATATATTATCAATTTTTTCATGATGAATTGCTTGTGTTTATGGGAGTGTCCTGATATTGATTGACCGTCTCTAAGTTCATATAATTGGGTGCATGTTTATTCTAGAACACATATGTCAAACCTAATGTCTGGATGAGGTCTTGAGCTGCCTGGCCACTTATAGCTAGCCTAATGTTTGCCCTCGGTTATGTTATTGGCGTCTGACAGCTTCCTGTGATGCCAACCGATGCTAATCTGACCCTAGTAGCAGAGCTTCAGTCTGGGGCGTGATACACACTAGTACAGATCTACATAGAGCTCACATTACAGTACTTAGAGGTACAATCTCCTTACAGTTAGCCACCATCACTCCTTCTGGTTGGAATAAACACACGAGCCAGGCGGTAGAAAGGGATCCAGTACATAATAGCATAAGCCTGCATGAAGTGGCACGTGCACCAGTCCACCATGCACCACTTACGCGATGAAATATTTCAATTCACAGATATACGGAAAATATATCCGAGTGGTGGAAGACAAGCAATGTACACCATGAATATGGAAAGATAACTACAGCCACTATGGAAATTACAATAGTGTAAGCATAGGAAAACAAAAAAGACGTCTGTATGAACACAAACAATACCATAGGAAAAAAAAGGAATGAGCCAAACAAAACACGTGGATAACTCACACATAGTGGATTGGTTTTACACAAGGAGGTCTGGAAGTACAAAATCAGGGATGCTATTCACAGTACCCATAGCTGGCTTTTCTCAGACGTCGCCTGGGCATGTACCATCTGCCCCCCCACTGAACTTCCCTCCCGTCCATGGTCTTGTGATCAGAGGAGAATGGGCGACACACACCAATCTAACCATTGAAGGACCCACACCAATAAAATTGCTGAATCGATTCAGCAGCTAGATGATCATTTTTTGTTAGTATAGTGCTTAAAAAGGTTGTCTACTAAGGCTAGTTTCACACTTGCGTTGAACGGCATCCGCTGCATGGCGTTGTGTGATGGATGCGTTGCATATAATGGATTGTACAAAGCAACGGAAAGCTTTTTTTTTTTTTTCTCCTTCTTTACAGTTTTACCAGCAGCAGACTATTGTGAACGATCAGCTGATCACCCGGCTGCCGGGCGCTCAGCTGATCGCTTTCAAAAGCCGGCTGCCGGGCGCTCAGCTGATCGCTTTCAAAAGCCGGCTGCCGGGCGCTCAGCTGATCGCTTTCAAAAGCCGGCTGCCGGGCGCTCAGCTGATCGCTTTCAAAAGCCGGCTGCCGGGCGCTCAGCTGATCGCTTTCAAAAGCCGGCTGCCGGGCGCTCAGCTGATCGCTTTCAAAAGCCGGCTGCCGGGCGCTCAGCTGATCGCTTTCAAAAGCCGGCTGCCGGGCGCTCAGCTGATCGCTTTCAAAAGCCGGCTGCCGGGCGCTCAGCTGATCGCTTTCAAAAGCCGGCTGCCGGGCGCTCAGCTGATCGCTTTCAAAAGCCGGCTGCCGGGCGCTCAGCTGATCGCTTTCAAAAGCCGGCTGCCGGGCGCTCAGCTGATCGCTCTCAAAAGCCGGCTGCCGGGCGCTCAGCTGATCGCTCTCAAAAGCCGGCTGCCGGGCGCTCAGCTGATCGCTCTCAAAAGCCGGCTGCCAGGCGCTCAGCTGAACGTTTGGCCACCGAGAGACAAAATAAAGTTTGAGTGATATAAAAAAAAAAAAAAAAAAAAAATGATGAGCATGCGCAGTGAAAAATAATGGATTCCGCCGCTCAAAAAACGTTACATGCTGCGTTCCTTCCGCCCGGCAGAAGCAATGCATCGTTGGCCAGCGGAAGCAACGCAGGTACTTTTGGCACAATCCGTCATCCATACAAATCTATGGGAAACAGTGGAATCCGCTATTTTTATGTGGCTGGTGGCTCATTTCCACTAGTCTGTCAGAATGAAAACCACAGCAGATTAGTGGATCTTAGCTCTGATTCATAAAGGTGGGTCTAACATGACGTATGGAGGTTTCCTGACAAACTGGTTTTAAAGAGACTGTCCAGTCAGGAGCTCAAAATACATATACAAGTTATCCCTAGAATTGTCTATAGGTACGAAGTTCACATGTCTAGTAGCAATTATCCATTAGAACGGATCCAGCAGTAATAAGTTGGGGAAAAAAAAAAACCCTGCATATACAACGGTTTAAAAAAAAAAAAAAAAAAAAAAAAATCATTTTTGCAGGATCTGTTTTTGCTTTTTTTTTTTTTTTTACACATCGGAGTCTATGGAAATTACATTTGTTAACTGAATGCTACAAAGCCATGGAAGATAAATAATCCATTAGTGGATCCATTCTCTGTGGTCTCCAATGTTAAATAAATAATCAACAAAACAAAAAAAAAAAAAAAAAAAATCAGCAAAAATCAATTTTTTCAAAACAGACTAAAGCGGGCTTTACACGCTGCGATATCGTTAATGAATTAATCATCGGGGTCACGGTGCTTGTGACGCACATCTGGAGTCATTAACGATATCGCAGCGTGTGACACTTATGAGCGACCTTAAACGATCGAAAAAGAGGTCAAAATAGTTTGCCGCGGAGAGGTCGTCCTGAAACAAAAAAATCGTTATCTGCATATTAGCGATGTCGTTCCTCGTTCCTTCGGCAGCATACATCGCTGTGTGTGACACCGCAGGAGCGAGGAACATCTCCTTACCTGCCTCCACCGGCAATGTGGAAGGAAGGAGGTGGGCGGGATGTTACGTCCCGCTCATCTCCGCCCCTCCTCTTCTATTGGACACTTGCCGTGTGACGTCGCTGTGACGCCGCACGAACCGCCCCCTTAGAAAGGAGGCGGTTCGCCGGCCAGAGCGACGTCGCAGGGCAGGTAAGTCTGTGTGACGGGGTTGAGCGACGTTGTGTGGCACGGGCAGCGATTTGCCAGTGTCGCACAACCGACGGGGACGGGTACGATCGTTTGCTAGCGAGATCGCAGCGTGTAAAGCCCGCTAAAAAGTTATGTTTGCACAACTTTTTGCTAATGAATGGCTGCTGAATCCGTTCTAACAGATGATTACTGGCCACGTGAACTGAGCCTTACCCGATATTTCTTTGGGCGCCTTTTGATCAGTAACTGCATATACAACCCCTGGCAAAAATTATGGACTCACCTGGCTCTGGGGATGTTCAGTTGTTTACTTTATTTAAAAAAAAAGCAGAGCACAGACATGCAACAAAACTAAAGTCATTTCAAATGGCAACTTTCTGGCTTTAAGAAACACTAGAAAAAAAAAAAAAAAAAAAAATAAATAAATAAATATATATATATATATATATATATTCATGAAAACAATGTGCTAGCCAGTGCTGGTTACTTTTCAAGACCAATCGGGGGAAACAAAATTATGGAATCACTCAGTTCTGAGGAAAAATTATGTAATCATGAAAAACAAACAATAGAACACTCCAGCACATCACTAGTATTTTGTTGCATGACTTCTGGCTTTTATAACAGCTTACAGTCGCTGAGGCATGGACTTAATGAGTGACAAACAGTACTCATCATCAATCTGGCTCCAACATTCTCTGATTTCTGTTGCCAGATCAGATTTGCAGGTTGGAGCTTTGCCATGGACCATTTTATTCAACGTCCACCAAAGATTTTCAATTGGATTGAGAGCCAGACTATTTGCAGGTCATGTCATTGATCTTATGTGTCTTCTTTCAATTAATGTTTTCACAGTTTTTGCTCTATGGCGGGATGTATTATCATCTTGTTAAATTATTTCAGCATCCCCACACATGCTTTCAATTGATGGGATAAAAAAAAAAAGTGTCCAAAATTTCAATGGTAACTTGGGCATTTATTGAAGATGTTATTACAGGCATCTCCCCAGTGCCTTTACCTGACATGTAGCCCCATATCATCAATGACTGTGGAAAGTTACATGTTCTCTTCAGGCAGTCATCTTTATATTGTTTAGCTTTTCTGTACGTAAATCCAATTTCCCTTAGGCAGTTTCTTACAGTTCGGTCACAGACATTGACTCCAGTTTCCTCCCATTCGTTCCTCATTTGTTTTGTTGTGCATTTCCTGTTTTGGAGACATATTGCTTTAAGTTTCCTATCTTGACGCTTTGATGTCATCCTTGGTCTACCAGTATGTTTGCCTTTAACAACCTTCCCATGTTTGTATTTGGTCCAGATTTTAGACACAGCTCACTGTGAACAACCAACATCTTTTGCAACATTTCGTGATGATTTACCCTCTTTTAAAGAGTTTGATAATCCTCTCCTTTGTTTCAATTGACATCTCTCGTGTTGGAGCCATGATTCATGTCTGTCCACTTGGTGCAACAGCTCTCCAAGGTGGGATCACTCCTTTTTAGGGTGGAAACACATCTATGCGAGTAAAATCGGTCCGACTGGGCTGAAAAAAACTCGGCTGATTTTAGTTCACGTTAGGTGCGAGTGCAACGCAAGTGCGATGCTATTTCTGAGATTTTACTAGCGTGTGTAATGCGTGTGTAATGCGTGTGTAATGCGTATTTTTTACTATGTCATCTGCCATTCAGTGCTGCTACATGGCCGCTGACAGCAGACACAGACAGCCATGTAGCAGAGCTGAACGGCAGATGACAGCAGACACAGACAGAGCCGCACTGTCAGAATGAACTCGGGTGAACTTAACCCGATTTCATTGTCATTCTGCGGCTCTGTCTGTGCCGCGTCCTGATTAGCGGTCACCAGTGAAGGACTCACCGGTGACCACTAATCCCCCGAGTGACTGAAGTTAGCAGCCCTCTCTCATACTCACCGATCCCCGGCGCCGCGCTGCACGGCTTTCTCACTGCTCCGGCGGCTTTTACTATTTTGAAAAAGCCGGCCGCTCATTAAACAATCTCGTATTTCCTGCTTTCCCCGCCCACAGGCGCCTATGATTGGTTGCAGTGAGACACGCCCCCACGCTGAGTGACAGGTGTCTCACTGCACCCAATCACAGCAGCCGGTGGGCGGGTCTATACTGTGCAGTGAAATAAATAAATAATTTAAAAAAATGGCGTGCGGTCCCCCCCAATTTTAATACCAGCCAGATAAAGCCATACGGCTGAAGGCTGGTATTCTCAGGATGGGGAGCTCCACGTTATGGGGAGCCCCCCAGCCTAACAATATCAGCCAGCAGCCGCCCAGAATTGCCGCATACATTAGATGCGACAGTTCTGGGACTGTACTCGGCTCTTCCCGATTTGCCCTGGTGCTTTGGCAAATCGGGGTAATAAGGAGTTATTGGCAGCCCATAGCTGCCAATAAGTCCTAGATTAATCATGTCAGGCGTCTATGAGACACCCTCCATGATTAATCTGTAAGTTACAGTAAATAAACACACATACCCGAAAAAATCCTTTATTAGAAATAAAAAACACAAACACATTCCCTCATTACCAATTTAATAAGCCCCAAAAAGCCCTCCATGTCCGGCGTCATCCACGGACCTCCAGCGTCGCTTCCAGCATGAAGGTGACAGGAGCTGCAGAAGACACCGCCGCTCCGGTCACCTCCAAGCAGCAACTGAGGTGAGTAGCGCGATCTGCTGAGGTGTCACTGAGGTTACCCGCTGTCACCGCTGGATCCAAATTGGTAATGAGGGAATGTGTTTGTGTTTTTTATTTCTAATAAAGGATTTTTTCGGGTGTGTGTGTTTATTTACTGTAACTTACAGATTAATCATGGAGGGTGTCTCATAGACGCCTGACATGATTAATCTAGGACTTATTGGCAGCTATGGGCTGCCAATAACTCCTTATTACCCCGATTTGCCAAAGCACCAGGGCAAATCGGGAAGAGCCGGGTACAGTCCCAGAACTGTCGCATATAATGTATGCGGCAATTCTGGGCGGCTGTTGGCTGATATTGTTAGGCTGGGGGGCTCCCCATAACGTGGAGCTCCCCATCCTGAGAATACCAGCCTTCAGCCGTATGGCTTTATCTGGCTGGTATTAAAATTGGCGGGGACCGCACGCCATTTTTTTTAATTATTTATTTATTTATTTCACTGCACAGTATAGACCCGCCCACCGGCTGCTGTGATTGGGTGCAGTGAGACACCTGTCACTCAGCGTGGGGGCGTGTCTCACTGCAACCAATCATAGGCGCCTGTAGGCGGGGAAAGCAGGGAATACGAGATCGTTTAATGAGCGGCCGGCTTTTTCAAAATAGTAAAAGCCGCCGGAGCAGTGAGAAAGCCGTGCAGCGCCGCGCCGGAGATCGGGGAACGGTGAGTATGAGAGAGGGGGGGAAACTGACCGACAGACTGTGAGAGAGGGACAGAGATAGTGACGGACCGACAGAGAGAGAATAGAGACCGAGAGGGAGAGACCGACTGACAGGGAATAGTGATTGACAGACATTGGGAGACATCGCTCGTTTCCAGTGTTTTAGGAAACATGCGAGAAATGTATTTAGAAAATCGGATGTCACTAGGATGGTGTGAATGCCGTCCCGTGACATCCGATTTTTTACACGCTCCCATAGACTTGCATTGGAGAAACTCGCAGTAGAAACTCGCAAAAAAGCAGCATGCTGCGATTTTTTTCTCGGTCCGATTTGGACTGAGAAAAAAAAAAAAAAATCGCAGAGGAGAGCTGAATCATTCACTAACAGGTGTCCGATTCCAATGCGAGATTTTCTCGCATTGCTCTACTGCGAGAAACTCGCAAGTGAGAAGCAGCCCTTAGATGCAGACTAACGAGCAGATCTGATACAAGTGTTCGTTTTGGGAATTAAAATTTACAGGGTGATTCCATAATTTTTCCCATTGTTTGGTCTTGAAAAGTAACAATTACTGGCTAGCCCATTAGGTTTTCATATTTTTTTTAGGGTTTATTAAAGCCAGAAAGTTGACATTTGAAATGACTTTAGTTTTGTACCATGTCTGTAATCTGCTTTTTTTTTTTAAACAGAAGTAAACAACTGAATGAACATCCTCAGAGCCAGGTGAGTCCATAATTTTTGCCAGGGGTTGTAGGTAATATATCTTCCAGGGCTGTAGAAGGCTTTTGGGAGGAAATTGTTGACTATGGTGTCAAAACATTGTATATACACGATAGTGATAAAAAAAAAAAAAAAATAATGGTGTTGTCAATTTTCTACATAAAATTATATTACTAATTATTGTACATGAGCCATTTATGAAGACGTTGGTGCAGGAGTTGGAATATTTGCAACCAGAAGAGATTTTGTGAGGTCAGAGTGATGATGGATGAGTAGGGGCTGGCTCACAATCTCCGTCATCTTAACGTTGTTCAATGGGATTGTGGTCAGTATGTGGCCAGTCAAGTCCTTCCACAAACTCCCCAAACTATTCCTTTATGTACCTTACTCTGGGGTACAGTCATATTAGAACAGAAACCAAATGTAGGTTTCTTGAAGCTTTAAGATTTCTCTTCTGTGGAAATAAGAGGCCTAGAGTGACTCCAGAAAAACAATGCACTAACCCTCCTGGACCACAGCTGCTGGGCCATGGAGATCCACATCATGAAACCCCTGGTGCCGTCTGCCATATTATGGGTTTCATTTTAAACCAGTTCAGTGATTTGATGGAACTCATTGACATGTGGCCCAAACGCAATATGAACAAAGCCTCGGGGTTTGTTAACATCTGCATATAAATGCGCCCAGTGCAATCCGAGAAAAAAAAAAATAAATAAATAAATAGGATTGCACTCACACCAATGTTAATCAATAAGGCAGTGCTGATCTGCGCTTTTTGTTCCTTAGCTGTTCCCAAATGAAGAAAAAAAGTTACAGCATGCTGCGTATGAGCGCATATATTGGACAAGACTTCCCAAGTCAAAGGGTGGGAGACAACAAAAAAAAAAAAAAATTATGAACGGAACTTGGACCATGATGTCCGTTTTTTACTGATACATTACTATTCTGTAGCATAGAACACTGTAAATGGTCCTGTAAATGAATAATACCTGCCGAGAAAAAAACAAAAACAAAAAAAAAAAAAAAAAAGGACTAGCACGACATATGGGATACAAGATGGATTTCACTCATTCCACTTTTCTGTATGAAAATTGAACAGTTTTATTACACGCAGATGTGAGCGAGCCCTTAGACATGTGTCCCAATACTTTTTTCCATATAGTCTAAATTAAAGGGAAGGTGTCGCTTTTTTTATTTTTGTATTAAAAATAGTGATTATGAAATCAAATATTTTTAATACAAAATGAAAATCGCAGCTCATTTCGTTTTTATTTAATTGTAATTTTACTGGAGGCTGCCATGCTGGATTTGCTGTGTGTAACGACAGTTACTCACTCCTTTATGGCAGCCCCTGTGCATAGAGAACAGGGGTCGGGATCCAACCCCATCATTTACATTATAGTGTGCATCTGCTGTGACCTGCACGCGTCCCCTGGGCTGTCCAGATCACAGCAGGAGATCACAGCCTATGCTGTTTGCTCCACTATACCCCTGTCAACCGCCGGGATATGCGAGTACGGGCCGCCTACCCTCCCCTCCCTTCCCCCCGTTACTGTCTCCGATGACACCCCCTCGCTCCGCTCTCCCCAGCCCCCGCTACGGCTACCGCCGCCCCTCCCCTCGGTTACAGTCTCCGATGACACCCCCTCCCTCCGCTCTCCCCAGCCACCACTCTGCCCACTGTGTGTGTGTGTGTGTGTGTGTGTGTGTGTGTGTGTGTGTGTGTGTGTGTCACTGCATGTGAGTACTGCCGCTGATACTGTCTGCACGGCTGTGTATCTAATCCTCTCCTGTGTGATACTGTCTGCACGGCTGTATATCTAATCCTCTCCTGTGTGATACTGTCTGCACAGCTGTGTATCTAATCCTCTCCTGTGTGATACTGTCTGCTGAGCCATGTATCTAATCCTGTCCTGTATGATACTCCTGCTGTCTTTGGTGACACTTTAGACATTTCTGGTCACCAACAAAATGGCTCTGCACGTTGTCCCTACATGTCATTCTCTGTTATCCTTTGTAAACACTCAGATTAAGAGGGAGGAGGCGTGCCATCACACACAGGAGAGCAGACTCCGCCCACTTTACTACAGCTGTAATCTGAGTTTTTTCTACAGTTGGATTTCTGTAGGATTTCAGAAACAGTGGAAAATATCAAACTTCATTTTTTTTTATATTTTGCTCAATTAAAAAAAAATAAAAAAAAAATAATGATATTTAAACAAAACATTAAAATATTATTACTTTACAATTTTTCAGTTATTGATTTTTTTTTTTCTGACGATACATTCCCTTTAAGAATAACAGCAAATGCATACATCGTTTTTTATGTTCCTTCCACATATGATATGTTTAATGTAAATGATGCCCTGTAAGAATGGTCTTTTGGGAGCTGCCGGGTGATCGCTCAGATGCTCAGGAGTAAAGGCCGCTTTACACACTACGATTTATCTGACGATATGTCGTCGGGGTCACGGATTCCGTGACGCACTTCTGTCATCGTTAGCGACGTCGTTGTGTGTGACACCTATGTGCGACTCCGAACGATCGCAAATAGGGTAAAAATGATTATCGTTGACACGTCGTTCAGTTTCAAAATATTGTTCGTCGTTTGGAACGCAGCAGACATATTGCTACGTTTGACACCCTGCCAACAACGAACAACATCCACACGACCGCCTTGGTCAAACAATATATCGCTGAACGATGTAGCGCCGTTGATGAGATGTGTACGTGTGACTGCTACAAAACGACCTCGGCAAATCGTAACAACGATCTGGGCGTGTTACATCGCTAACGATGTTGTTGTGTGTAAAGCAGCCTTTATACTCATTTGACACGAGGCGTCACCATTCTTGTAGGTTTGCAGTAAGCTGCACAGAATGGTGAAAAGAACAAATCCCAGAGATGACCGGCAGCAGGATTCACTTTCCATGGGAAATTACTTCAATATTCTTTCAGGTGTTATATTGTATCACGATACAGAAATTTGTAAGGAACAGAAATTTGTAAGGAACAGAAATTCACTTTGCCTCATCGAGTCAACAATGGGGAGGTCCATCCTGGTGTTTTGCAGCTTGAAAGACACTCTGTACTTTACAGCACAAGTCAATGGTAAAGCACAAAGACACCCAAATTATTTTTTGGAGCGTTTTTACTTTAAAAACAAAAAACATTTCTTCATTATTCAAGGATGCACAAGGCGCTTCAGGAAAGAAAAAAACCTCCAGAGTTTCCTGAAGCAACTTCTGCATGACAAATTTATTGGGTCTGCCTGAGTGTAAAAGATGTACAGTGGTAGAGTGCACATAGCTAAGGGTATCAACACAGTCTTTTCTTTTTGCAGTTTTCAGAGCGGCACCTCCAAGATGTTGTTTTTTTGTTATTATATAGGAGGATTGAGAGTTTCCATTCAGTTTATGCTCGAAAACCTAAAAAAACTAAAATCCTGTGTGTACATAACTTAAAGGGAACCTGTCATTAGTTTTTTGCCCTATAAGCTGCAGCCACCACCAGTGGGCTCTTATATACAGCATTCTAACATGCTGTATATAACAGCCCTGGCCGCTATGTAGAACATAAAAATCACTTTATAATACCTAAACGGTCGCTGCGGTGGATGTGGCTCAAATGGGCGTATTCGACCTCCGATGCCGGCACCTCCTCTTTCGGCCAACTTCGTCCTCCATCTTCTGAGGCCGCAGAGCATGACTTGTCCGACGTCATACACACTCGCCGGCATTCAGGTCCTGAGCAGGGCAGATTAAAATATTGTAGTGCGCATGCGCAGGACCGGCACGTGTGTATGATGTAGACGAGTCATGCACACAGGCTTCAGAAGGAGAAGAAAGATGGCCGAAAGAGGAGGCGCCGGTACTGGAGGACGAAAACACTGATTTGAGCCACATCCACCACAGCGACCGGTTTAGGCGAGTAGTATAAAGTGTTTTTTATGTTCTATACAGCGGCCTGGGCTCTTATATACAACATGTTAGAATGCTGCATTTAAGAGCCCACTTTTGCTGGCCGCAGCTTATAGGGCAAAAAAATGGTGACCAGTTCCCTTTAAAGGGAATCGGTCACCAGATTTTTGTCACCTAATCTGAGAGCAGCATAACGTAGGGGCAGATCCTGATTGCAGCGATAAGTCACTTACTCAGCTGCTTAGTGTAGTTTTGATATAATTCTTGTTTAATCAGCAGTAGATTATCATTACAGGACTACTTGGTGTGCTGCCAGTTAGTCCAGCATATTCATGAGCTCTGTATAAGGCTGGAATCACACTTGCGAGTGTAAAATCGGTCCGTTTCTCATGCCAGAAAGTCGGACAATTTCTTCTCACATTTCATCAGTGTGCTGTCAGTGTGCAATCAGTTTTTACCCTCAGCAGCTGCTATTCATGTACTGTTATGTACAGGAGCATTTACAGTGTTCTCTGCTACATGATAGAAATCTATTGAAAAAACGGATGTCACTAGGATGGTGTGCCGTCCGTGTGACATCCGTTTTTTGACATGCATTGAAGAGACTCGCGCAAGAAACTCACCAAAACGCAGCATGCTGCGATTTTTTTCTCAGTCCGATTTGGACTGAGAAAAAAAATAGCAGATGGGAGCTGCCTCATTGATTAACATTGGTCCGAGTGCAATGCGAGATTTTCTCGCATTGGACTTGTGCGAGTTAATCGCAAGTGTGACTCTGGCCTAAGGCTGGGGCCACATGGCGAGAAAATCGGTGCGAGTGGCGTGCGATAAAACATCGCATTACACTCGGACCAATTTTAGCCTGTGTGTCAGCGCACATGAGCAATTATTTTCTTAGCCCTAATCGGATTGAGAAAACAATCGCAGCATGCTGCAACTGTAATGCGAGACTCTTTCTCTCGCACCCATTCAAGTAAATGGGGCGAGAGAAAAATCACACTGCACTCGCATTACACCGGTGTACCATGAGTGCAGGGCGAGAATGGCAATAGCCAGCAATGGAGGAGAGAGGGAGATAAATCACTCCCTCCCCTCTTCCATGACGGCCCGCCCCCTCCGCAGCACCAGCCCGCCCCCTGCAGCTGAGGTCCGCTCGCACAGTCGGACCGCAGTCTCAGGGATACTAGCATGACACTCGGCTCCTGCTGTGCTGCCAGCATCCTGCTGTGCATGACGAGTGTCATGCGAGCATCACACCAGTGCCCCGTGTGGCCCCAGCCTAACTGCTACATCAGCAGCAGAGAAAACATTTATCAAAATGACAGCAAACAGCTCAGTGAGCGACACATCGTTGGAATCAGGGTTTCTCTCTACATCATACAGATCTCAGATGGGGGAGCAAAAACCTCATGAAAGATTCCCCTTAAAAAAAAAAAAAAAAAAAAAAAAAAAAAAAAAAAAAAGGTAAAATCCAGAGAAGAGGATGAGGTGTGAACAAGTCTCATTCAACAGATGTAGAGATTTTCTTCATGGAAATGTACCTGTGCATGTCAATTGCTAATGAAGAGAAAATATTTTTGCAATTTTATCCAACGGGGACGTGAAAATCTGATACGAAAACCTGGTGTTATTATAGATTTTACAGCGCGTTACATTTATATCCATAGTAAAAAAAAAAAAAACGACACATTGCTGGATGCTAAAAGTACCATATAGGGATGGGGACAAAGGAAATCTGGAAATGAGCAGTGGACGCACAGCGATTTTCTGCCCAGATCTGCATGTTTTGGGCATTTTCCTCCAGAGTCCAGGTAAAATTATCCAAAGTGCAATCCGATGTGACGGGCTTTCACCATCTGGGGTTACATATGACATCCCCCTAAAAAATAGGATTCAAGTGAACCTTGAAGGACCGAAGCTGCTGCTACATGTGAAAAGTGCAATAACCGCTTTGTACATCTTTTCAGACTACGTTTCAGCTAACATCTGAGAAGATGGAGACTTTCAGAAAGGCCAGAGTTCAATCAACGACACTGGTGTCATAGCAGCTCCATCGGGGGTTTGTCAGAATCCCACCTTTAGGTGAGGGGGAGAATCAAGACCTAGAAGAACCTTGTAGATGGCCCATCCCAGTAAAGGAATAAATAAAGGATTTCTGTGCGGTCTTTCCCACCTCTGGCCTGGCTCTACATACACCGTACATGAGGCATCATGACACGTCTAGGATCATTTTTGTTACCATATCTCTGTGGAGCTGCACCTGGTCCTGAATACACTATACTCCCAGCTTGTACAGCGTCTCCTTTCTCACCAGGTCATAATAAAGGTTATTTTTTTCGGTGCGCCATTTACGCCTTACAGTGCCCTCTAGCGAGAAGATAATGTCATTACCAGTCTCAGGAGTGAATGAAGTGGCTTCCTCAGGGGTGGGGACGTCACAAGGAAATACAGGACCTCCGGGAAGGACTCCACTTATACAGTATTATTGCAGCACTACCAGGCATGTGCCAGCCATACAATCCACAACTCTTATTTATAGCATGCGCCATGTATTGCTGCTGTCTACATTCTTAGTAATGTAGGTCAGTCTGTATAGTGATGCACAGAAGAGTCACTACATAGCAAAGTAACCCTGACAGGAAACAATGCTGGAGAAAACCAGCTACAAATGCGGCGCCTGGAGCACCAGACACCACTACAGCGCCTGTACCTGCACCGCCGAGCTCCGTCCCCCGGGCAGCAGACATCGCCACTGCGCTTCCTGCCTTTCTGTCAGCGAACCCTGCCTGTCACCCATGGCTACCACCGGCCAATCAGCGCCAACACCCACCCTGACTCCGCCCAGCCAATCACACCTGCTGCTCTGGACAGAGGCTTGACACGCTTGTGTGTGGTGAAGTTAGGAAGGATGACCACGTGACTGCGCTCAGCATGGCCTCCTCAGCTATACTAGGCTGCCCTGCCTATGTAATGTTCCGTATGTCCTGCAGACTACACAGCCTCCTATAGGCAGGCATAGTGCAGTGCGGGGTGCACACGGGGGTTGAGGTCTGCTGTAGGGGGTTAAGGCACTGCTGTGTACGCGCACCGGCGGAGGGACTGTACAGTGTACGGGCACGAAACGGGGGCGGGCAACTGATGTTTACAGTGAGGGGGACTCGGGGAGACCCTGTTGTGTGCGGGCACAGGAGCAGTGCACTAGTGCAGTGCTGTGTGCGGGCACGGGGGACAGTACAGTGTATGGGCATGGCGGGGCACTGCTGTGTGCGGGCACAGTATACGGAGGGAGGGCACTACTGTGCGCATGGGGGCAGTGCAGTGTTGTGTGCCGGCACGGGGGACAGTACAGCGTATGGGTACGGCGGGGCACTGCTGTCTGGGGGCACAGGTGCAGAGTACGGAGGGGGGGGGCACTACTGTGCGCATGGGGGCAGTGCAGTGTTGTGTGCCGGCACGGGGGACAGCACAGTGTATGGGCATGAGGAGGGCACTGCTGTGTGCAGGCACGGTGAACAGTACAATATACGAGGACGAGGGGGGCACTGCTGTATGCGGTGCAGGCACGGAGGACAGTACGATCGAGGGGGGGGGGTGTCACAGCTGTGTGCAGGCACAGAATAATACAGAATAATGGGCACCGAATAGCCCTCCATACAGAATAATCTGCACCATATATCCCTCCATACAGAATAATGGGCGCCACACAGCCCTCCATACTGAATAATTTGCACCATATATCCCTCCATACAGAACAATGGGCCCACATAGTCCTCCATACAGAATAATGTCCCCCACATAGGCCTCCATACAGAATAATGGGCCCCACATAGGCCTCCATACAGAATAATGGGCCCCACATAGGCCTCCATACAGAATAATGGGCCCCACATAGCGCTCCATACAGAATAATGTCCCCCACATAGGCCTCCATACAGAATAATGTCCCCCACATAGGCCTCCATACAGAATAATGAGCCCCACATAGGCCTCCATACAGAATAATGGGCCCCACATAGGACTCCATACAGAATAATGGGCCCCACATAGGCCTCCATACAGAATAATGGGCCCCACATAGGCCTCCATACAGAATAATGGGCCCCACATAGGCCTCCATACACAATAATGGGCCCCACATAGCGCTCCATACAGAATAATGTCCCCCACATAGGCCTCCATACAGAATAATGGGCCCCACATAGCGCTCCATACAGAATAATGTCCCCCAGATAGGCCTCCATACAGAATAATGGGCCCCACATAGGCCTCCATACAGAATAATGGGCCCCACATAGCGCTCCATACAGAATAATGTCCCCCACATAGGCCTCCATACAGAATAATGTGCCCCACATAGCCCTCCATACAGAATAATGGGCCCCACATAGCGCTCCATACAAAATAATGGGCCCACATAGCGCTCCATACAGAATAATGTCCCCCACATAGGCCTCCATACAGAATAATGGGCCCCACATAGGCCTCCATACAGAATAATGGGCCCCACATAGCGCTCCATACAGAATAATGGGCCCCACATAGCGCTCCATACAGAATAATGGGCCCCACATAGGCCTCCATACAGAATAATGGGCCCCACATAGCGCTCCATACAGAATAATGGGCCCCACATAGCGCTCCATACAGAATAATGGGACCCACATAGGCCTCCATACAGAATAATGGGCCCCACATAGGCCTCCATACAAAATAATGGGCCCCACATAGGCCTCCATACAGAATAATGGGCCCCACATAGCGCTCCATACAGAATAATGTCCCCCACATAGGCCTCCATACAGAATAATGGGCCCCACATAGGCCTCCATACAGAATAATGGGCCCCACATAGGCCTCCATACACAATAATGGGCCCCACATAGCGCTCCATACAGAATAATGTCCCCCACATAGGCCTCCATACAGAATAATGGGCCCCACATAGCGCTCCATACATAATAATGTCCCCCACATAGGCCTCCATACAGAATAATAGGCCCCACATAGGCCTCCATACAGAATAATGGGCCCCACATAGCGCTACATACAGAATAATGTCCCCCACATAGGCCTCCATACAGAATAATGTGCCCCACATAGCCCTCCATACAGAATAATGGGCCCCACATAGCGCTCCATACAGAATAATGGGCCCACATAGCGCTCCATACAGAATAATGTCCCCCACATAGGCCTCCATACAGAATAATGGGCCCCACATAGGCCTCCATACAGAATAATGGGCCCCACATAGCGCTCCATACAGAATAATGGGCCCCACATAGGCCTCCATACAGAATAATGGGCCCCACATAGCGCTCCATACAGAATAATGGGCCCCACATAGCGCTCCATACAGAATAATGGGCCCCACATAGGCCTCCATACAGAATAATGGGCCCCACATAGCCCTCCATACAGAATAATGGGCCCCACATAGGCCTCCATACAGAATAATGGGCCCCACATAGCGCTCCATACAGAATAATGTCCCCCACATAGCGCTCCATACAGAATAATGGGCCCCACATAGCGCTCCATACAGAATAATGTCCCCCACATAGGCCTCCATACAGAATAATGGGCCCCACATAGGCCTCCATACAGAATAATGGGCCCCACATAGCGCTCCATACAGAATAATGTCCCCCACATAGGCCTCCATACAGAATAATGTGCCCCACATAGCCCTCCATACAGAATAATGGGCCCCACATAGCGCTCCATACAGAATAATGGGCCCACATAGCGCTCCATACAGAATAATATCCCCCACATAGGCCTCCATACAGAATAATGGGCCCCACATAGGCCTCCATACAGAATAATGGGCCCCACATAGGCCTCCATACAGAATAATGGGCCCCACATAGCGCTCCATACAGAATAATGGGCCCCACATAGGCCTCCATACAGAATAATGGGCCCCACATAGGCCTCCATACAGAATAATGGGCCCCACATAGCGCTCCATACAGAATAATGTCCCCCACATAGGCCTCCATACAGAATAATGTGCCCCACATAGCCCTCCATACAGAATAATGGGCCCCACATAGCGCTCCATACAGAATAATGGGCCCACATAGCGCTCCATACAGAATAATGTCCCCCACATAGGCCTCCATACAGAATAATGGACACCACATAGTCCTCCATACAGAATAATGGGCCCACATAGCCCTCCATACAGAATAATGGGCCCCACATAGCCCTCCATACAGAATAATGTGCTCCACATAGTCCTCCATACAGAATAATGTCCCCCACATAGGCCTCCATACAGAATAATGGGCCCCACATAGGCCTCCATACAGAATAATGGGCCCCACATAGCGCTCCATACAGAATATTGGGCCCCACATAGGCCTCCATACAGAATAATGGGCCCCACATAGGCCTCCATACAGAATAATGGGCCCCACACAGCGCTCCATACAGAATAATGTCCCCCACATAGGCCTCCATACAGAATAATGTGCCCCACATAGCGCTCCATACAGAATAATGTCCCCCACATAGGCCTCCATACAGAATAATGGACACCACATAGTCCTCCATACAGAATAATGGGCCCACATAGCCCTCCATACAGAATAATGGGCCCCACATAGCCCTCCATACAGAATAATGTGCTCCACATAGGCCTCCATACAGAATAATGGCCCCCACATAGCCCTCCATACAGAATAATGTCCCCCACATAGCCCTCCATACAGAATAATGTGCTCCACATAGCGCTCCATACAGAATAATGTCCCCCACATAGCCCTCCATACAGAATAATGTGCTCCACACAGCTGTGTGCAGGCACAGAATAATACAGAATAATGGGCACCGAATAGCCCTCCATACAGAACAATGGGCCCACATAGTCCTCCATACAGAATAATGTCCCCCACATAGGCCTCCATACAGAATAATGGGCCCCACATAGGCCTCCATACAGAATAATGGGCCCCACATAGCGCTCCATACAGAATAATGGGCCCCACATAGGCCTCCATACAGAATAATGGGCCCCACATAGGCCTCCATACAGAATAATGGGCCCCACATAGCGCTCCATACAGAATAATGTCCCCCACATAGGCCTCCATACAGAATAATGGGCCCCACATAGGCCTCCATACAGAATAATGGGACCCACATAGCGCTCCATACAGAATAATGTCCCCCACATAGGCCTCCATACAGAATAATGGGCCCCACATAGCGCTCCATACAGAATAATGGGCCCCACATAGGCCTCCATACAGAATAATGGGCCCCACATAGGCCTCCATACAGAATAATGGGCCCCACATAGGCCTCCATACAGAATAATGGGCCCCACATAGCGCTCCATACAGAATAATGGGCCCCACATAGGCCTCCATACAGAATAATGGGCCCCACATAGGCCTCCATACAGAATAATGGGCCCCACATAGCGCTCCATACAGAATAATGTCCCCCACATAGGCCTCCATACAGAATAATGTGCCCCACATAGCCCTCCATACAGAATAATGGGCCCCACATAGCGCTCCATACAGAATAATGGGCCCACATAGCGCTCCATACAGAATAATGTCCCCCACATAGGCCTCCATACAGAATAATGGACACCACATAGTCCTCCATACAGAATAATGGGCCCACATAGCCCTCCATACAGAATAATGGGCCCCACATAGCCCTCCATACAGAATAATGTGCTCCACATAGTCCTCCATACAGAATAATGTCCCCCACATAGGCCTCCATACAGAATAATGGGCCCCACATAGGCCTCCATACAGAATAATGGGCCCCACATAGCGCTCCATACAGAATATTGGGCCCCACATAGGCCTCCATACAGAATAATGGGCCCCACATAGGCCTCCATACAGAATAATGGGCCCCACACAGCGCTCCATACAGAATAATGTCCCCCACATAGGCCTCCATACAGAATAATGTGCCCCACATAGCGCTCCATACAGAATAATGTCCCCCACATAGGCCTCCATACAGAATAATGGACACCACATAGTCCTCCATACAGAATAATGGGCCCACATAGCCCTCCATACAGAATAATGGGCCCCACATAGCCCTCCATACAGAATAATGTGCTCCACATAGGCCTCCATACAGAATAATGGCCCCCACATAGCCCTCCATACAGAATAATGTCCCCCACATAGCCCTCCATACAGAATAATGTGCTCCACATAGCGCTCCATACAGAATAATGTCCCCCACATAGCCCTCCATACAGAATAATGTGCTCCACACAGCTGTGTGCAGGCACAGAATAATACAGAATAATGGGCACCGAATAGCCCTCCATACAGAACAATGGGCCCACATAGTCCTCCATACAGAATAATGTCCCCCACATAGGCCTCCATACAGAATAATGGGCCCCACATAGGCCTCCATACAGAATAATGGGCCCCACATAGCGCTCCATACAGAATAATGGGCCCCACATAGGCCTCCATACAGAATAATGGGCCCCACATAGGCCTCCATACAGAATAATGGGCCCCACATAGCGCTCCATACAGAATAATGTCCCCCACATAGGCCTCCATACAGAATAATGGGCCCCACATAGGCCTCCATACAGAATAATGGGCCCCACATAGCGCTCCATACAGAATAATGTCCCCCACATAGGCCTCCATACAGAATAATGGGCCCCACATAGCGCTCCATACAGAATAATGGGCCCCACATAGGCCTCCATACAGAATAATGGGCCCCACATAGGCCTCCATACAGAATAATGGGCCCCACATAGGCCTCCATACAGAATAATGGGCCCCACATAGCGCTCCATACAGAATAATGTCCCCCATATAGGCCTCCATACAGAATAATGGGCCCCACGTAGCGCTCCATACAGAATAATGTCCCCCACATAGGCCTCCATACAGAATAATGGGCCCCACATAGGCCTCCATACAGAATAATGGGCCCCACATAGCGCTCCATACAGAATAATGTCCCCCACATAGGCCTCCATACAGAATAATGTGCCCCACATAGCCCTCCATACAGAATAATGGGCCCCACATAGCGCTCCATACAGAATAATGGGCCCACATAGCGCTCCATACAGAATAATGTCCCCCACATAGGCCTCCATACAGAATAATGGGCCCCACATAGGCCTCCATACAGAATAATGGGCCCCACATAGCGCTCCATACAGAATAATGGGCCCCACATAGGCCTCCATACAGAATAATGGGCCCCACATAGGCCTCCATACAGAATAATGGGCCCCACATAGCGCTCCATACAGAATAATGTCCCCCACATAGGCCTCCATACAGAATAATGTGCCCCACATAGCCCTCCATACAGAATAATGGGCCCCACATAGCGCTCCATACAGAATAATGGGCCCACATAGCGCTCCATACAGAATAATGTCCCCCACATAGGCCTCCATACAGAATAATGGACACCACATAGTCCTCCATACAGAATAATGGGCCCACATAGCCCTCCATACAGAATAATGGGCCCCACATAGCCCTCCATACAGAATAATGTGCTCCACATAGTCCTCCATACAGAAAAATGTCCCCCACATAGGCCTCCATACAGAATAATGGGCCCCACATAGGCCTCCATACAGAATAATGGGCCCCACATAGCGCTCCATACAGAATAATGGGCCCCACATAGGCCTCCATACAGAATAATGGGCCCCACATAGGCCTCCATACAGAATAATGGGCCCCACATAGCGCTCCATACAGAATAATGTCCCCCACATAGGCCTCCATACAGAATAATGTGCCCCACATAGCGCTCCATACAGAATAATGGGCCCACATAGCGCTCCATACAGAATAATGTCCCCCACATAGGCCTCCATACAGAATAATGGACACCACATAGTCCTCCATACAGAATAATGGGCCCCACATAGCCCTCCATACAGAATAATGTGCTCCACATAGGCCTCCATACAGAATAATGGCCCCCACATAGCCCTCCATACAGAATAATGTCCCCCACATAGCCCTCCATACAGAATAATGTGCTCCACATAGCGCTCCATACAGAATAATGTCCCCCACATAGCCCTCCATACAGAATAATGTGCTCCACACAGCTGTGTGCAGGCACAGAATAATACAGAATAATGGGCACCGAATAGCCCTCCATACAGAATAATTTGCACCATATATCCCTCCATACAGAACAATGGGCCCACATAGTCCTCCATACAGAATAATGTCCCCCACATAGGCCTCCATACAGAATAATGGGCCCCACATAGGCCTCCATACAGAATAATGGGCCCCACATAGCGCTCCATACAGAATAATGGGCCCCACATAGGCCTCCATACAGAATAATGGGCCCCACATAGGCCTCCATACAGAATAATGGGCCCCACATAGCGCTCCATACAGAATAATGTCCCCCACATAGGCCTCCATACAGAATAATGGGCCCCACATAGCGCTCCATACAGAATAATGTCCCCCACATAGGCCTCCATACAGAATAATGGGCCCCACATAGGCCTCCATACAGAATAATGGGCCCCACATAGCGCTCCATACAGAATAATGTCCCCCACATAGGCCTCCATACAGAATAATGTCCCCCACATAGCCCTCCATACAGAATAATGGGCCCCACATAGCGCTCCATACAGAATAATGGGCCCACATAGCGCTCCATACAGAATAATGTCCCCCACATAGGCCTCCATACGGAATAATGGGCCCCACATAGGCCTCCATACAGAATAATGGGCCCCACATAGGCCTCCATACAGAATAATGGGCCCCACATAGGCCTCCATAAAGAATAATGGGCCCCACATAGGCCTCCATACAGAATAATGGGCCCCACATAGCGCTCCATACAGAATAATGTCCCCCACATAGGCCTCCATACAGAATAATGGGCCCCACATAGCGCTCCATACAGAATAATGTCCCCCACATAGGCCTCCATACAGAATAATGGGCCCCACATAGGCCTCCATACAGAATAATGGGCCCCACATAGCGCTCCATACAGAATAATGTCCCCCACATAGGCCTCCATACAGAATAATGTGCCCCACATAGCCCTCCATACAGAATAATGGGCCCCACATAGCGCTCCATACAGAATAATGGGCCCACATAGCGCTCCATACAGAATAATGTCCCCCACATAGGCCTCCATACAGAATAATGGGCCCCACATAGGCCTCCATACAGAATAATGGGCCCCACATAGCGCTCCATACAGAATAATGGGCCCCACATAGGCCTCCATACAGAATAATGGGCCCCACATAGCGCTCCATACAGAATAATGGGCCCCACATAGCGCTCCATACAGAATAATGGGCCCCACATAGGCCTCCATACAGAATAATGGGCCCCACATAGGCCTCCATACAGAATAATGGGCCCCACATAGGCCTCCATACAGAATAAAGGGCCACACATAGCGCTCCATACAGAATAATGTCCCCCACATAGGCCTCCATATAGAATAATGGGCCCCACATAGCGCTCCATACAGAATAATGTCCCCCACATAGGCCTCCATACAGAATAATGGGCCCCACATAGTGCTCCATACAGAATAATGTCCCCCACATAGGCCTCCATACAGAATAATGTGCCCCACATAGCCCTCCATACAGAATAATGGGCCCCACATAGCGCTCCATACAGAATAATGGGCCCACATAGCGCTCCATACAGAATAATGTCCCCCACATAGGCCTCCATACAGAATAATGGGCCCCACATAGGCCTCCATACAGAATAATGGGCCCCACATAGTCCTCCATACAGAATAATGTCCCCCACATAGGCCTCCATACAGAATAATGGGCCCCACATAGGCCTCCATACAGAATAATGGGCCCCACATAGCGCTCTATACAGAATAATGGGCCCCACATAGGCCTCCATACAGAATAATGGGCCCCACATAGGCCTCCATACAGAATAATGGGCCCCACATAGGCCTCCATACAGAATAATGTCCCCCACATAGGCCTCCATACAGAATAATGGGCCCCACATAGCGCTCCATACAGAATAATGGGCCCCACATAGCGCTCCATACAGAATAATGGGCCCCACATAGGCCTCCATACAGAATATTGGGCCCACATAGGCCTCCATACAGAATAATGGGCCCCACATAGCGCTCCATACAGAATAATGGGCCCCACATAGCGCTCCATACAGAATAATGGGCCCCACATAGGCCTCCATACAGAATATTGGGCCCACATAGGCCTCTATACAGAATAATGGGCCCCACATAGGACTCCATACAGAATAATGGGCCCCACATAGCGCTCCATACAGAATAATGTCCCCCACATAGGCATCCATACAGATTAATGGGCCCCACATAGCGCTCCATACAGAATAATGTCCCCCACATAGGCCTCCATACAGAATAATGGGCCCCACATAGGCCTCCATACAGAATAATGGGCCCCACATAGCGCTCCATACAGAATAATGTCCCCCACATAGGCCTCCATACAGAATAATGTGCCCCACATAGCCCTCCATACAGAATAATGGGCCCCACATAGCGCTCCATACAGAATAATGGGCCCACATAGCGCTCCATACAGAATAATGTCCCCCACATAGGCCTCCATACAGAATAATGGGCCCCACATAGGCCTCCATACAGAATAATGGGCCCCACATAGGCCTCCATACAGAATAATGGGCCCCACATAGGCCTCCATAAAGTATAATGGGCCCCACATAGGCCTCCATACAGAATAATGGGCCCCACATAGCGCTCCATACAGAATAATGTCCCCCACATAGGCCTCCATACAGAATAATGGGCCCCACATAGCGCTCCATACAGAATAATGTCCCCCACATAGGCCTCCATACAGAATAATGGGCCCCACATAGGCCTCCATACAGAATAATGTGCCCCACATAGCCCTCCATACAGAATAATGTCCCCCACATAGGCCTCCATACAGAATAATGTGCCCCACATAGCCCTCCATACAGAATAATGGGCCCCACATAGCGCTCCATACAGAATAATGGGCCCACATAGCGCTCCATACAGAATAATGTCCCCCACATAGGCCTCCATACAGAATAATGGGCCCCACATAGGCCTCCATACAGAATAATGGGCCCCACATAGCGCTCCATACAGAATAATGGGCCCCACATAGGCCTCCATACAGAATAATGGGCCCCACATAGCGCTCCATACAGAATAATGGGCCCCACATAGCGCTCCATACAGAATAATGGGCCCAACATAGGCCTCCATACAGAATAATGGGCCCCACATAGGCCTCCATACAGAATAATGGGCCCCACATAGGCCTCCATACAGAATAATGGGCCCCACATAGCGCTCCATACAGAATAATGTCCCCCACATAGGCCTCCATACAGAATAATGTGCCCCACATAGCCCTCCATACAGAATAATGGGCCCCACATAGCGCTCCATACAGAATAATGGGCCCACATAGCGCTCCATACAGAATAATGTCCCCCACATAGGCCTCCATACAGAATAATGGGCCCCACATAGGCCTCCATACAGAATAATGGGCCCACATAGCGCTCCATACAGAATAATGTCCCCCACATAGGCCTCCATACAGAATGATGGACACCACATAGTCCTCCATACAGAATAATGGGCCCACATAGCCCTCCATACAGAATAATGGGCCCCACATAGCCCTCCATACAGAATAATGTGCTCCACATAGTCCTCCATACAGAATAATGTCCCCCACATAGGCCTCCATACAGAATAATGGGCCCCACATAGGCCTCCATACAGAATAATGGGCCCCACATAGCGCTCCATACAGAATAATGGGCCCCACATAGGCCTCCATACAGAATAATGGGCCCCACATAGGCCTCCATACAGAATAATGGGCCCCACATAGCGCTCCATACAGAATAATGTCCCCCACATAGGCCTCCATACAGAATAATGTGCCCCACATAGCGCTCCATACAGAATAATGGGCCCACATAGCGCTCCATACAGAATAATGTCCCCCACATAGGCCTCCATACAGAATAATGGACATCACATAGTCCTCCATACAGAATAATGGGCCCACATAGCCCTCCATACAGAATAATGGGCCCCACATAGCCCTCCATACAGAATAATGTGCTCCACATAGGCCTCCATACAGAATAATGGCCCCCACATAGCCCTCCATACAGAATAATGTCCCCCACATAGCCCTCCATACAGAATAATGTGCTCCACATAGCGCTCCATACAGAATAATGTCCCCCACATAGCGCTCCATACAGAATAATGGGCCCCACATAGCCCTCCATACAGAATAATGTCCCCCACATAGGCCTCCATACAGAATAATGGGCCCCACATAGCGCTCCATACAGAATAATGGGCCCCACATAGCCCTCCATACAGAATAATGTCCCCCACATAGGCCTCCATACAGAATAATGGGCCCCACATAGGCCTCCATACAGAATAATGGGCCCCACATAGCGCTCCATACAGAATAATGGGCCCCACATAGGCCTCCATACAGAATAATGGGCCCCACATAGGCCTCCATACAGAATAATGGGCCCCACATAGCGCTCCATACAGAATAATGTCCCCCACATAGACCTCCATACAGAATAATGTGCCCCACATAGCCCTCCATACAGAATAATGGGCCCCACATAGCGTTCCATACAGAATAATGGGCCCACATAGCGCTCCATACAGAATAATGTCCCCCACATAGGCCTCCATACAGAATAATGGGCCCCACATAGGCCTCCATACAGAATAATGGGCCCCACATAGGCCTCCATACAGAATAATGGGCCCCACATAGCGCTCCATACAGAATAATGGGCCCCACATAGGCCTCCATACAGAATAATGGGCCCCACATAGCCCTCCATACAGAATAATGTCCCCCACATAGGCCTCCATACAGAATAATGTGCCCCACATAGCCCTCCATACAAAATAATGGGCCCCACATAGCGCTCCATACAGAATAATGGGCCCACATAGCGCTCCATACAGAATAATGTCTCCCACATAGGCCTCCATACAGAATAATGGGCCCCACATAGGCCTCCATACAGAATAATGGGCCCCACATAGCGCTCCATACAGAATAATGGGCCCCACATAGGCCTCCATACAGAATAATGGGCCCCACATAGGCCTCCATACAGAATAATGGGCCCCACATAGCGCTCCATACAGAATAATGTCCCCCACATAGGCCTCCATACAGAATAATGTGCCCCACATAGCGCTCCATACAGAATAATGGCCCCACATAGCGCTCCATACAGAATAATGGGCCCCACATAGGCCTCCATACAGAATAATGGGCCCCACATAGGCCTCCATACAGAATAATTGGCCCCACATAGCGCTCCATACAGAATAATGTCCCCCACATAGGCCTCCATACAGAATAATGTGCCCCACATAGGCCTCCATACAGAATAATGGGCCCCACATAGGCCTCCATACAGAATAATGGGCCCCACATAGCGCTCTATACAGAATAATGGGCCCCACATAGGCCTCCATACAGAATAATGGGCCCCACATAGGCCTCCATACAGAATAATGGGCCCCACATAGGCCTCCATACAGAATAATGTCCCCCACATAGGCCTCCATACAGAATAATGGGCCCCACATAGCGCTCCATACAGAATAATGGGCCCCACATAGCGCTCCATACAGAATAATGGGCCCCACATAGGCCTCCATACAGAATATTGGGCCCACATAGGCCTCTATACAGAATAATGGGCCCCACATAGGACTCCATACAGAATAATGTGCCCCACATAGCGCTCCATACAGAATAATGTCCCCCACATAGGCATCCATACAGATTAATGGGCCCCACATAGCGCTCCATACAGAATAATGTCCCCCACATAGGCCTCCATACAGAATAATGGGCCCCACATAGGCCTCCATACAGAATAATGGGCCCCACATAGCGCTCCATACAGAATAATGTCCCCCACATAGGCCTCCATACAGAATAATGTGCCCCACATAGCCCTCCATACAGAATAATGGGCCCCACATAGCGCTCCATACAGAATAATGGGCCCACATAGCGCTCCATACAGAATAATGTCCCCCACATAGGCCTCCATACAGAATAATGGGCCCCACATAGGCCTCCATACAGAATAATGGGCCCCACATAGGCCTCCATACAGAATAATGGGCCCCACATAGGCCTCCATAAAGTATAATGGGCCCCACATAGGCCTCCATACAGAATAATGGGCCCCACATAGCGCTCCATACAGAATAATGTCCCCCACATAGGCCTCCATACAGAATAATGGGCCCCACATAGCGCTCCATACAGAATAATGTCCCCCACATAGGCCTCCATACAGAATAATGGGCCCCACATAGGCCTCCATACAGAATAATGTGCCCCACATAGCCCTCCATACAGAATAATGTCCCCCACATAGGCCTCCATACAGAATAATGTGCCCCACATAGCCCTCCATACAGAATAATGGGCCCCACATAGCGCTCCATACAGAATAATGGGCCCACATAGCGCTCCATACAGAATAATGTCCCCCACATAGGCCTCCATACAGAATAATGGGCCCCACATAGGCCTCCATACAGAATAATGGGCCCCACATAGCGCTCCATACAGAATAATGGGCCCCACATAGGCCTCCATACAGAATAATGGGCCCCACATAGCGCTCCATACAGAATAATGGGCCCCACATAGCGCTCCATACAGAATAATGGGCCCAACATAGGCCTCCATACAGAATAATGGGCCCCACATAGGCCTCCATACAGAATAATGGGCCCCACATAGGCCTCCATACAGAATAATGGGCCCCACATAGCGCTCCATACAGAATAATGTCCCCCACATAGGCCTCCATACAGAATAATGTGCCCCACATAGCCCTCCATACAGAATAATGGGCCCCACATAGCGCTCCATACAGAATAATGGGCCCACATAGCGCTCCATACAGAATAATGTCCCCCACATAGGCCTCCATACAGAATAATGGGCCCCACATAGGCCTCCATACAGAATAATGGGCCCACATAGCGCTCCATACAGAATAATGTCCCCCACATAGGCCTCCATACAGAATGATGGACACCACATAGTCCTCCATACAGAATAATGGGCCCACATAGCCCTCCATACAGAATAATGGGCCCCACATAGCCCTCCATACAGAATAATGTGCTCCACATAGTCCTCCATACAGAATAATGTCCCCCACATAGGCCTCCATACAGAATAATGGGCCCCACATAGGCCTCCATACAGAATAATGGGCCCCACATAGCGCTCCATACAGAATAATGGGCCCCACATAGGCCTCCATACAGAATAATGGGCCCCACATAGGCCTCCATACAGAATAATGGGCCCCACATAGCGCTCCATACAGAATAATGTCCCCCACATAGGCCTCCATACAGAATAATGTGCCCCACATAGCGCTCCATACAGAATAATGGGCCCACATAGCGCTCCATACAGAATAATGTCCCCCACATAGGCCTCCATACAGAATAATGGACATCACATAGTCCTCCATACAGAATAATGGGCCCACATAGCCCTCCATACAGAATAATGGGCCCCACATAGCCCTCCATACAGAATAATGTGCTCCACATAGGCCTCCATACAGAATAATGGCCCCCACATAGCCCTCCATACAGAATAATGTCCCCCACATAGCCCTCCATACAGAATAATGTGCTCCACATAGCGCTCCATACAGAATAATGTCCCCCACATAGCGCTCCATACAGAATAATGGGCCCCACATAGCCCTCCATACAGAATAATGTCCCCCACATAGGCCTCCATACAGAATAATGGGCCCCACATAGCGCTCCATACAGAATAATGGGCCCCACATAGCCCTCCATACAGAATAATGTCCCCCACATAGGCCTCCATACAGAATAATGGGCCCCACATAGGCCTCCATACAGAATAATGGGCCCCACATAGCGCTCCATACAGAATAATGGGCCCCACATAGGCCTCCATACAGAATAATGGGCCCCACATAGGCCTCCATACAGAATAATGGGCCCCACATAGCGCTCCATACAGAATAATGTCCCCCACATAGACCTCCATACAGAATAATGTGCCCCACATAGCCCTCCATACAGAATAATGGGCCCCACATAGCGTTCCATACAGAATAATGGGCCCACATAGCGCTCCATACAGAATAATGTCCCCCACATAGGCCTCCATACAGAATAATGGGCCCCACATAGGCCTCCATACAGAATAATGGGCCCCACATAGGCCTCCATACAGAATAATGGGCCCCACATAGCGCTCCATACAGAATAATGGGCCCCACATAGGCCTCCATACAGAATAATGGGCCCCACATAGCCCTCCATACAGAATAATGTCCCCCACATAGGCCTCCATACAGAATAATGTGCCCCACATAGCCCTCCATACAAAATAATGGGCCCCACATAGCGCTCCATACAGAATAATGGGCCCACATAGCGCTCCATACAGAATAATGTCTCCCACATAGGCCTCCATACAGAATAATGGGCCCCACATAGGCCTCCATACAGAATAATGGGCCCCACATAGCGCTCCATACAGAATAATGGGCCCCACATAGGCCTCCATACAGAATAATGGGCCCCACATAGGCCTCCATACAGAATAATGGGCCCCACATAGCGCTCCATACAGAATAATGTCCCCCACATAGGCCTCCATACAGAATAATGTGCCCCACATAGCGCTCCATACAGAATAATGGCCCCACATAGCGCTCCATACAGAATAATGGGCCCCACATAGGCCTCCATACAGAATAATGGGCCCCACATAGGCCTCCATACAGAATAATTGGCCCCACATAGCGCTCCATACAGAATAATGTCCCCCACATAGGCCTCCATACAGAATAATGTGCCCCACATAGCCCTCCATACAGAATAATGGGCCCCCATAGCGCTCCATACAGAATAATGGGCCCACATAGCGCTCCATACAGAATAATGTCCCCCACATAGGCCTCCATACAGAATAATGGACACCACATAGTCCTCCATACAGAATAATGGGCCCACATAGCCCTCCATACAGAATAATGGGCCCACATAGCCCTCCATACAGAATAATGGGCCCCACATAGCCCTCCATACAGAATAATGTGCTCCACATAGCCCTCCATACAGAATAATGTGCTCCACACAGCTGTGTGCAGGCACAGAATAATACAGAATAATGGGCACCGAATAGCCCTCCATACAGAATAATTTGCACCATATATCCCTCCATACAGAATAATGTGCCCCACATAGCCCTCCATACAGAATAATGGGCCCCACATAGCGCTCCATACAGAATAATGGGCCCCACATAGCGCTCCATACAGAATAATGGGCCCCACATAGCCCTCCATTCAGAATAATGTCCCCCACATAGGCCTCCATACAGAATAATGGGCCCCACATAGCGCTCCATACAGAATAATGGGCCCACATAGCGCTTCATACAGAATAATGTCCCCCACATAGGCCTCCATACAGAATAATGGGCCCCACATAGGCCTCCATACAGAATAATGGGCCCCCCTTAGCGCTCCATACAGAATAATGGGCCCCACATAGGCCTCCATACAGAATAATTGGCCCCACATAGCGCTCCATACAGAATAATGTCCCCCACATAGGCCTCCATACAGAATAATGTGCCCCACATAGCCCTCCATACAGAATAATGGGCCCCCATAGCGCTCCATACAGAATAATGAGCCCACATAGTGCTCCATACAGAATAATGTCCCCCACATAGGCCTCCATACAGAATAATGGACACCACATAGTCCTCCATACAGAATAATGGGCCCACATAGCCCTCCATACAGAATAATGGGCCCACATAGCCCTCCATACAGAATAATGGGCCCCACATAGCCCTCCATACAGAATAATGTGCTCCACATAGCCCTCCATACAGAATAATGTGCTCCACACAGCTGTGTGCAGGCACAGAATAATACAGAATAATGGGCACCGAATAGCCCTCCATACAGAATAATTTGCACCATATATCCCTCCATACAGAATAATGTGCCCCACATAGCCCTCCATACAGAATAATGGGCCCCACATAGCGCTCCATACAGAATAATGGGCCCCACATAGCGCTCCATACAGAATAATGGGCCCCACATAGCCCTCCATACAGAATAATGTCCCCCACATAGGCCTCCATACAGAATAATGGGCCCCACATAGCGCTCCATACAGAATAATGGGCCCCACATAGCCCTCCATACAGAATAATGTCCCCCACATAGGCCTCCATACAGAATAATGGGCCCCACATAGGCCTCCATACAGAATAATGGGCCCCACATAGCGCTCCATACAGAATAATGGGCCCCACATAGGCCTCCATACAGAATAATGGGCCCCACATAGGCCTCCATACAGAATAATGGGACCAACATAGCGCTCCATACAGAATAATGTCCCCCACATAGGCCTCCATACAGAATAATGTGCCCCACATAGCCCTCCATACAGAATAATGGGCCCCACATAGCCCTCCATACAGAATAATGGGCTCACATAGCGCTCCATACAGAATAAAGGGCTCACATAGCGCTCCATACAGAATAATGTCCCCCACATAGGCCTCCATACAGAATAATGGACACCACATAGTCCTCCATACAGAATAATGGGCCACATAGCCCTCCATACAGAATAATGGGCCCCACATAGCCCTCCATACAGAATAATGTGCTCCACATAGTCCTCCATACAGAATAATGTCCCCCACATAGGCCTCCATACAGAATAATGGGCCCCACATAGGCCTCCATACAGAATAATGGGCCCCACATAGCGCTCCATACAGAATAATGGGCCCCACATAGGCCTCCATACAGAATAATGGGCCCCACATAGGCCTCCATACAGAATAATGGGCCCCACATAGCGCTCCATACAGAATAATGTCCCCCACATAGGCCTCCATACAGAATAATGTGCCCCACATAGCGCTCCATACAGAATAATGGGCCCACATAGCGCTCCATACAGAATAATGTCCCCCACATAGGCCTCCATACAGAATAATGGACACCACATAGTCCTCCATACAAAATGATGGGCCCACATAGCCCTCCATACAGAATAATGGGCCCCACATAGCCCTCCATACAGAATAATGTGCTCCACATAGGCCTCCATACAGAATAATGGCCCCCACATAGCCCTCCATACAGAATAATGTCCCCCACATAGCCCTCCATACAGAATAATGTGCTCCACATAGCGCTCCATACAGAATAATGTCCCCCACATAGCCCTCCATACAGAATAATGTGCTCCACATAGCCCTCCATACAGAATAATGTGCTCCACACAGCTGTGTGCAGGCACAGAATAATACAGAATAATGGGCACCGAATAGCCCTCCATACAGAATAATTTGCACCATATATCCCTCCATACAGAACAATGGGCCCACATAGCCCTCCATACAGAATAATGGGCCCCACATAGCGCTCCATACAGAATAATGGGCCCCACATAGCCCTCCATACAGAATAATGTCCCCCACATAGGCCTCCATACAGAATAATGGGCCCCACATAGCCCTCCATACAGAATAATGTCCCCCACATAGCCCTCCATACAGAATAATGTGCCCCACATAGCCCTCCATACAGAATAATGGGCCCCACATAGGCCTCCATACAGAATAATGTGCCCCACATAGGCCTCCATACAGAATAATGGGCCCCACATAGCGCTCCATACAGAATAATGTCCCCCACATAGGCCTCCATACAGAATAATGGGCCCCACATAGGCCTCCATACAGAATAATGGGCCCCACATAGCGCTCCATACAGAATAATGGGCCCCACATAGGCCTCCATACAGAATAATGGGCCCCACATAGGCCTCCATACAGAATAATGGGCCCCACATAGCGCTCCATACAGAATAATGTCCCCCACATAGGCCTCCATACAGAATAATGTGCCCCACATAGCGCTCCATACAGAATAATGGGCCCACATAGCGCTCCATACAGAATAATGTCCCCCACATAGGCCTCCATACAGAATAATGGACATCACATAGTCCTCCATACAGAATAATGGGCCCACATAGCCCTCCATACAGAATAATGGGCCCCACATAGCCCTCCATACAGAATAATGTGCTCCACATAGGCCTCCATACAGAATAATGGCCCCCACATAGCCCTCCATACAGAATAATGTCCCCCACATAGCCCTCCATACAGAATAATGTGCTCCACATAGCGCTCCATACAGAATAATGTCCCCCACATAGCCCTCCATACAGAATAATGTGCTCCACACAGCTGTGTGCAGGCACAGAATAATACAGAATAATGGGCACCGAATAGCCCTCCATACAGAATAATTTGCACCATATATCCCTCCATACAGAACAATGGGCCCACATAGCCCTCCATACAGAATAATGGGCCCCACATAGCGCTCCATACAGAATAATGGGCCCCACATAGCGCTCCATACAGAATAATGGGCCCCACATAGCCCTCCATACAGAATAATGTCCCCCACATAGGCCTCCATACAGAATAATGGGCCCCACATAGGCCTCTATACAGAATAATGGGCCCCACATAGCCCTCCATACAGAATAATGGGCCCCACATAGCCCTCCATACAGAATAATGTCCCCCACATAGGCCTCCATACAGAATAATGGGCCCCACATAGCGCTCCATACAGAATAATGGGCCCCACATAGCCCTCCATACAGAATAATGTCCCCCACATAGGCCTCCATACAGAATAATGGGCCCCACATAGGCCTCCATACAGAATAATGGGCCCCACATAGCGCTCCATACAGAATAATGGGCCCCACATAGGCCTCCATACAGAATAATGGGCCCCACATAGGCCTCCATACAGAATAATGGGCCCCACATAGCGCTCCATACAGAATAATGTCCCCCACATAGACCTCCATACAGAATAATGTGCCCCACATAGCCCTCCATACAGAATAATGGGCCCCACATAGCGCTCCATACAGAATAATGGGCCCACATAGCGCTCCATACAGAATAATGTCCCCCACATAGGCCTCCATACAGAATAATGGGCCCCACATAGGCCTCCATACAGAATAATGGGCCCCACATAGCGCTCCATACAGAATAATGGGCCCCACATAGGCCTCCATACAGAATAATGGGCCCCACATAGGCCTCCATACAGAATAATGGGCCCCACATAGCCCTCCATACAGAATAATGTCCCCCACATAGGCCTCCATACAGAATAATGTGCCCCACATAGCCCTCCATACAAAATAATGGGCCCCACATAGCGCTCCATACAGAATAATGGGCCCACATAGCGCTCCATACAGAATAATGTCTCCCACATAGGCCTCCATACAGAATAATGGGCCCCACATAGGCCTCCATACAGAATAATGGGCCCCACATAGCGCTCCATACAGAATAATGGGCCCCACATAGGCCTCCATACAGAATAATGGGCCCCACATAGGCCTCCATACAGAATAATGGGCCCCACATAGCGCTCCATACAGAATAATGTCCCCCACATAGGCCTCCATACAGAATAATGTGCCCCACATAGCGCTCCATACAGAATAATGGGCCCACATAGCGCTCCATACAGAATAATGTCCCCCACATAGGCCTCCATACAGAATAATGGGCCCCACATAGGCCTCCATACAGAATAATGGGCCCCACATAGCGCTCCATACAGAATAATGGGCCCCACATAGGCCTCCATACAGAATAATGGGCCCCACATAGGCCTCCATACAGAATAATTGGCCCCACATAGCGCTCCATACAGAATAATGTCCCCCACATAGGCCTCCATACAGAATAATGTGCCCCACATAGCCCTCCATACAGAATAATAGGCCCCCATAGCGCTCCATACAGAATAATGGGCCCACATAGCGCTCCATACAGAATAATGTCCCCCACATAGGCCTCCATACAGAATAATGGACACCACATAGTCCTCCATACAGAATAATGGGCCCACATAGCCCTCCATACAGAATAATGGGCCCACATAGCCCTCCATACAGAATAATTGGCCCCACATAGCCCTCCATACAGAATAATGTCCCCCACATAGGCCTCCATACAGAATAATGGACACCACATAGTCCTCCATACAGAATAATGGGCCCACATAGCCCTCCATACAGAATAATGGGCCCACATAGCCCTCCATACAGAATAATTGGCCCCACATAGCCCTCCATACAGAATAATGTGCTCCACATAGCCCTCCATACAGAATAATGTGCTCCACACAGCTGTGTGCAGGCACAGAATAATACAGAATAATGGGCACCGAATAGCCCTCCATACAGAATAATTTGCACCATATATCCCTCCATACAGAATAATGTGCCCCACATAGCCCTCCATACAGAATAATGGGCCCCACATAGCGCTCCATACAGAATAATGGGCCCCACATAGCGCTCCATACAGAATAATGGGCCCCACATAGCCCTCCATTCAGAATAATGTCCCCCACATAGGCCTCCATACAGAATAATGGGCCCCACATAGCGCTCCATACAGAATAATGGGCCCACATAGCGCTCCATACAGAATAATGTCCCCCACATAGGCCTCCATACAAAATAATGGGCCCCACATAGGCCTCCATACAGAATAATGGGCCCCACATAGCGCTCCATACAGAATAATGGGCCCCACATAGGCCTCCATACAGAATAATGGGCCCCACATAGGCCTCCATACAGAATAATTGGCCCCACATAGCGCTCCATACAGAATAATGTCCCCCACATAGGCCTCCATACAGAATAATGTGCCCCACATAGCCCTCCATACAGAATAATGGGCCCCCATAGCGCTCCATACAGAATAATGGGCCCACATAGCGCTCCATACAGAATAATGTCCCCCACATAGGCCTCCATACAGAATAATGGACACCACATAGTCCTCCATACAGAATAATGGGCCCACATAGCCCTCCATACAGAATAATGGGCCCACATAGCCCTCCATACAGAATAATGGGCCCCACATAGCCCTCCATACAGAATAATGTGCTCCACATAGCCCTCCATACAGAATAATGTGCTCCACACAGCTGTGTGCAGGCACAGAATAATACAGAATAATGGGCACCGAATAGCCCTCCATACAGAATAATGGGCCCCACATAGCGCTCCTTACAGAATAATGGGCCCCACATAGCCCTCCATACAGAATAATGTCCCCCACATAGGCCTCCATACAGAATAATGGGCCCCACATAGGCCTCCATACAGAATAATGGGCCCCACATAGCGCTCCATACAGAATAATGGGCCCCACATAGGCCTCCATACAGAATAATGGGCCCCACATAGGCCTCCATACAGAATAATGGGACCCACATAGCGCTCCATACAGAATAATGTCCCCCACATAGGCCTCCATACAGAATAATGTGCCCCACATAGCCCTCCATACAGAATAATGGGCCCCACATAGCCCTCCATACAGAATAATGGGCTCACATAGCGCTCCATACAGAATAAAGGGCTCACATAGCGCTCCATACAGAATAATGTCCCCCACATAGGCCTCCATACAGAATAATGGACACCACATAGTCCTCCATACAGAATAATGGGCCACATAGCCCTCCATACAGAATAATGGGCCCCACATAGCCCTCCATACAGAATAATGTGCTCCACATAGTCCTCCATACAGAATAATGTCCCCCACATAGGCCTCCATACAGAATAATGGGCCCCACATAGGCCTCCATACAGAATAATGGGCCCCACATAGCGCTCCATACAGAATAATGGGCCCCACATAGGCCTCCATACAGAATAATGGGCCCCACATAGGCCTCCATACAGAATAATGGGCCCCACATAGCGCTCCATACAGAATAATGTCCCCCACATAGGCCTCCATACAGAATAATGTGCCCCACATAGCGCTCCATACAAAATAATGGGCCCACATAGCCCTCCATACAGAATAATGGGCCCCACATAGCCCTCCATACAGAATAATGTGCTCCACATAGGCCTCCATACAGAATAATGGCCCCCACATAGCCCTCCATACAGAATAATGTCCCCCACATAGCCCTCCATACAGAATAATGTGCTCCACATAGCGCTCCATACAGAATAATGTCCCCCACATAGCCCTCCATACAGAATAATGTGCTCCACATAGCCCTCCATACAGAATAATGTGCTCCACACAGCTGTGTGCAGGCACAGAATAATACAGAATAATGGGCACCGAATAGCCCTCCATACAGAATAATTTGCACCATATATCCCTCCATACAGAACAATGGGCCCACATAGCCCTCCATACAGAATAATGGGCCCCACATAGCGCTCCATACAGAATAATGGGCCCCACATAGCCCTCCATACAGAATAATGTCCCCCACATAGGCCTCCATACAGAATAATGGGCCCCACATAGCCCTCCATACAGAATAATGTCCCCCACATAGGCCTCCATACAGAATAATGGGCCCCACATAGGCCTCTATACAGAATAATGGGCCCCACATAGGCCTCCATACAGAATAATGGGCCCCACATAGGCCTCCATACAGAATAATGGGCCCCACATAGGCCTCCATACAGAATAATGGGCCCCACATAGGCCTCCATACAGAATAATGGGCCCCACATAGGCCTCCATACAGAATAATGGGCCCCACATAGCGCTCCATACAGAATAATGTCCCCCACATAGGCCTCCATACAGAATAATGTGCCCCACATAGCCCTCCATACAGAATAATGGGCCCCACATAGCGCTCCATACAGAATAATGGGCCCACATAGCGCTCCATACAGAATAATGTCCCCCACATAGGCCTCCATACAGAATAATGGGCCCCACATAGGCCTCCATACAGAATAATGGGCCCCACATAGGCCTCCATACAGAATAATGGGCCCCACATAGCCCTACATACAGAATAATGTCCCCCACATAGGCCTCCATACAGAATAATGTGCCCCACATAGCCCTCCATACAAAATAATGGGCCCCACATAGCGCTCCATACAGAATAATGGGCCCACATAGCGCTCCATACAGAATAATGTCCCCCACATAGGCCTCCATACAGAATAATGGACACCACATAGTCCTCCATACAGAATAATGGGCCCACATAACCCTCCATACAGAATAATGGGCCCCACATAGCCCTCCATACAGAATAATGTGCTCCACATAGTCCTCCATACAGAATAATGTCCCCCACATAGGCCTCCATACAGAATAATGGGCCCCACATAGGCCTCCATACAGAATAATGGGCCCCACATAGCGCTCCATACAGAATAATGGGCCCCACATAGGCCTCCATACAGAATAATGGGCCCCACATAGGCCTCCATACAGAATAATGGGCCCCACATAGCGCTCCATACAGAATAATGTCCCCCACATAGGCCTCCATACAGAATAATGTGCCCCACATAGCGCTCCATACAGAATAATGGGCCCACATAGCGCTCCATACAGAATAATGTCCCCCACATAGGCCTCCATACAGAATAATGGGCCCCACATAGGCCTCCATACAGAATAATGGGCCCCACATAGCGCTCCATACAGAATAATGGGCCCCACATAGGCCTCCATACAGAATAATGGGCCCCACATAGGCCTCCATACAGAATAATGGGCCCCACATAGCGCTCCATACAGAATAATGTCCCCCACATAGGCCTCCATACAGAATAATGTGCCCCACATAGCGCTCCATACAGAATAATGGGCCCACATAGCGCTCCATACAGAATAATGTCCCCCACATAGGCCTCCATACTGAATAATGGGCCCCACATAGGCCTCCATACAGAATAATGGGCCCCACATAGCGCTCCATACAGAATAATGGGCCCCACATAGGCCTCCATACAGAATAATGGGCCCCACATAGGCCTCCATACAGAATAATGGGCCCCACATAGCGCTCCATACAGAATAATGTCCCCCACATAGGCCTCCATACAGAATAATGTGCCCCACATAGCCCTCCATACAGAATAATGGGCCCCACATAGCGCTCCATACAGAATAATGGGCCCACATAGCGCTCCATACAGAATAATGTCCCCCAGATAGGCCTCCATACAGAATAATGGACACCACATAGTCCTCCATACAGAATAATGGGCCCACATAGCCCTCCATACAGAATAATGGGCCCACATAGCCCTCCATACAGAATAATGGCCCCCACATAGCCCTCCATACAGAATAATGTCCCCCACATAGCCCTCCATACAGAATAATGTGCTCCACATAGCGCTCCATACAGAATAATGTCCCCCACATAGGCCTCCATACAGAATAATTTGCACCATATATCCCTCCATACAGAACAATGGGCCCACATAGCCCTCCATACAGAATAATGGGCCCCACATAGCGCTCCATACAGAATAATGGGCCCCACATAGCCCTCCATACAGAATAATGTCCCCCACATAGGCCTCCATACAGAATAATGAGCCCCACATAGCGCTCCATACAGAATAATGGGCCCCACATAGCCCTCCATACAGAATAATGTCCCCCACATAGGCCTCCATACAGAATAATGGGCCCCACATAGGCCTCCATACAGAATAATGGGCCCCACATAGCGCTCCATACAGAATAATGTCCCCCACATAGGCCTCCATATAGAATAATGGGCCCCACATAGCGCTCCATACAGAATAATGTCCCCCACATAGGCCTCCATACAGAATAATGGGCCCCACATAGGCCTCCATACAGAATAATGGGCCCCACATAGCGCTCCATACAGAATAATGGGCCCCACATAGCCCTCCATACAGAATAATGGGCCCCACATAGCGCTCCATACAGAATAATGTCCCCCACATAGGCCTCCATACAGAATAATGTGCCCCACATAGCGCTCCATACAGAATAATGGGCCCACATAGCGCTCCATACAGAATAATGTCCCCCACATAGGCCTCCATACAGAATAATGGACACCACATAGTCCTCCATACAAAATAATGGGCCCACATAGCCCTCCATACAGAATAATGGGCCCCACATAGCCCTCCATACAGAATAATGTGCTCCACATAGGCCTCCATACAGAATAATGGCCCCCACATAGCCCTCCATACAGAATAATGTCCCCCACATAGCCCTCCATACAGAATAATGTGCTCCACATAGCGCTCCATACAGAATAATGGGCCCCACATAGCGCTCCATACAGAATAATGGGCCCACATAGCGCTCCATACAGAATAATGTCCCCCAGATAGGCCTCCATACAGAATAATGGACACCACATAGTCCTCCATACAGAATAATGGGCCCACATAGCCCTCCATACAGAATAATGGGCCCACATAGCCCTCCATACAGAATAATGGCCCCCACATAGCCCTCCATACAGAATAATGTCCCCCACATAGCCCTCCATACAGAATAATGTGCTCCACATAGCGCTCCATACAGAATAATGTCCCCCACATAGGCCTCCATACAGAATAATTTGCACCATATATCCCTCCATACAGAACAATGGGCCCACATAGCCCTCCATACAGAATAATGGGCCCCACATAGCGCTCCATACAGAATAATGGGCCCCACATAGCCCTCCATACAGAATAATGTCCCCCACATAGGCCTCCATACAGAATAATGGGCCCCACATAGCGCTCCATACAGAATAATGGGCCCCACATAGTCCTCCATACAGAATAATGTCCCCCACATAGGCCTCCATACAGAATAATGGGCCCCACATAGGCCTCTATACAGAATAATGGGCCCCACATAGCGCTCCATACAGAATAATGTCCCCCACATAGGCCTCCATATAGAATAATGGGCTCCACATAGCGCTCCATACAGAATAATGTCCCCCACATAGGCCTCCATACAGAATAATGGGCCCCACATAGGCCTCCATACAGAATAATGGGCCCCACATAGCGCTCCATACAGAATAATGGGCCCCACATAGCCCTCCATACAGAATAATGGGCCCCACATAGCGCTCCATACAGAATAATGTCCCCCACATAGGCCTCCATACAGAATAATGTGCCCCACATAGCCCTCCATACAGAATAATGGGCCCACATAGCGCTCCATACAGAATAATGTCCCCCACATAGGCCTCCATACAGAATAATGGGCCCCACATAGGCCTCCATACAGAATAATGGGCCCCACATAGCGCTCCATACAGAATAATGTCCCCCACATAGGCCTCCATACAGAATAATGTGCCCCACATAGCCCTCCATACAGAATAATGGGCCCCACATAGCGCTCCATACAGAATAATGGGCCCACATAGCGCTCCATACAGAATAATGTCCCCCACATAGGCCTCCATACAGAATAATGGACCTCACATAGTCCTCCATACAGAATAATGGGCCCACATAGCCCTCCATACAGAATAATGGGCCCCACATAGCCCTCCATACAGAATAATGGGCCCCACATAGGCCTCCATACAGAATAATGGGCCCCACATAGCGCTCCATACAGAATAATGGGCCCCACATAGCGCTCCATACAGAATAATGGGCCCACATAGCCCTCCATACAGAATAATGGGCCCCACATAGCCCTCCATACAGAATAATGGCCCCCACATAGGCCTCCATACAGAATAATGGGCCCCACATAGCGCTCCATACAGAATAATGGGCCCCACATAGCGCTCCATACAGAATAATGGGCCCCACATAGTCCTCCATATGGAATAATGGGCACCACATAGTCCTCCATATGGAATAATGGGCACCACATAGTCCTCCATACAGAATAATGTGCCCCACATAGCCCTCCATACAGAATAATGGGCCCCACATAGCCCTCCATACAGAATAATGTGCTCCACATAGCCCTCCACACCCAATTAAGGACCCTACATAGCCCTCCATACAGAATAATGGCCCCCACATAGGCCTCCATACAGAATAATGGGCCCCACATAGGCCTCCATACAGAATAATGTCCCCCACATAGCGCTCCATACAGAATAATGTCCCCCACATAGGCCTCCATACAGAATAATGTGCCCCACATAGGCCTCCATACAGAATAATGGGCCCACATAGCCCTCCATACAGAATAATGGGCCCACATAGCCCTCCATACAGAATAATGGGCCCACATAGCCCTCCATACAGAATAATGGGCCCCACATAGCCCTCCATACAGAATAATGGGCCCCACATAGCCCTCCATACAGAATAATGGGCCCCACATAGCCCTCCATACAGAATAATGGGCCCCACATAGCCCTCCATACAGAATAATGGGCCCCACATAGCCCTCCATACAGAATAATGGGCCCACATAGCCCTCCATACAGAATAATGGGCCCACATAGCCCTCCATACAGAATAATGGGCCCCACATAGCCCTCCATACAGAATAATGGGCCCCACATAGGCCTCCATACAGAATAATGGGCCCCACATAGCGCTCCATACAGAATAATGGGCCCCACATAGCGCTCCATACAGAATAATGGGCCCACATAGCCCTCCATACAGAATAATGGGCCCCACATAGCCCTCCATACAGAATAATGGGCCCCACATAGTCCTCCATACAGAATAATGGCCCCCACATAGGCCTCCATACAGAATAATGGGCCCCACATAGCGCTCCATACAGAATAATGGGCCCCACATAGGCCTCCATACAGAATAATGGGCCCCACATAGGCCTCCATACAGAATAATGGGCCCCACATAGCGCTCCATACAGAATAATGTGCCCCACATAGGCCTCCATACAGAATAATGGGCCCCACATAGGCCTCCATACAGAATAATGGGCCCCACATAGCGCTCCATACAGAATAATGTGCCCCACATAGCGCTCCATACAGAATAATGGGCCCACATAGCCCTCCATACAGAATAATGGGCCCACATAGCGCTCCATACAGAATAATATGCTCCACATAGCCCTCCACACCCAATTAAGGACCCTACATAGTCCTCTATACAGAATAATGGGTGTCTGGCATCACGGGCCAAATAAAATCAGCCCGAGGGCCATTTGGACATATGTGGTGTAGGTAATGCAGTGTGCTTGATCTAGCAGGACTTCGTAGCTAATTGAGGTGACGTCACCATTTACATCCAAAGTTCCTTGTCTGTACCTTGTGGGATAGTAGCTGCTGGCAGGGGCCCTATCTCAGAAGTGAGGGTGCAGTTAAAGGGAACCTGTCACCACGTTGACCTTTTTAATGACCAAGGACGTACTTGTACGTCCTTGGTCACCTCCCTCCGGTTATCACGGGCTCCGGCCGCGAATCCATGGTAATCCCTGCTTATATCTCCTGATCTGATCCACTCGCGCTTGATAACACCATAGATCGCGCCATAAAGCACTGACAGAGCGATTTAAGGTGCCGCGGCGGGGATAGTAGCGTTCCCGTTTTGTTTTTTTTGTCTCCGCAACATTTCAGTAAAATGCAATAACAGACAATCAAAACATTGCATCTAGTTTGGGCGTATAAACGCGATAAAGATGGATGTGTTACCGAGGTTCCTGTTCCTGTTTCAGACAATACCCATACAGCTACCGCTAAGTTGCTTCTCCAAGATCCGGACAGCCTTGTCTGGGTTTGTCTGGGGGAACAGGAGACCCCGAACAGGAATTAAAACTCTGACCAGACACAAAAGTGACGGGGGGCGGGGCTCCCAAATTTTCAGTTATATTACAAGGCAGCTATCCTAACGAGATTACTGGACTAGCATTTTTATAGGAATTCGAAACAATGGGTGGCGATCGAACAGGATATGCTGGGAACTCCCTTACATTTACTCCCATGGTTAGAGAAAGAAAGTAGGATCCAGATACCAAAGGGAATAGAGTTCACGTGGACAGCGATGGGGATGTGGGATGGAGAGATAAAAAAAGGGATCTCTCTCTCAGCAGCAGGGCCCACTTACCCCCGTATTCGGTAAGAAGCTCCCCCGGGAGTCCACTCCCATAGATTCGGGGGATTTACCCGGGCGGATGATACTCGTTTTTGTCACGTGCTCTAGGGACACACCCTACCAACTTAGGCTATGTGTCCACGTTGCTTTTTACCTGCTTTTTACCTGCTTTTTTGCTGCTTTTTCAACTGCAGCGTTTAATGCCAAAATAGATGTGTTCTGCTTTTCAAGCAAAGTCTATGGGAATTTGGGTTTCTTGTGCCCACTATGCAGTTCAAACTGCAGCCTTTTTCTGCCAGAAATTTGGTCAAAAACTCTGCTTTGCAGTTCAAAACGCAAATGGCAAAAACAATTGACATGTCAATTGTTTTTGCCATTTGGGTTTTGCACTGCAAAGCTGAGTTTTTGTCCAAAGTTCTGCCACAAAAAGGCTGCAGTTTGAACTGCATAGTGGGCACAAGAAACCCAAATTCCCATAGACTTTGCTTGAAAAGCAGAACACATCCATTTTGGCATTAAACGCTGCAGTTGAAAAAGCAGCAAAAAAGCAGGTAAAAAGCAACGTGGACACATAGCCTTATACTTCCATGCAGGCCACGGAAAGATTTCCTGGATGGAATATATGCAGTTGAAATCTTTCCTCTCGTACCAGGACAGGGAGAGAAGGATGAGGACACCCCCCACTCCTTTTGAGAAAGTATTTTTACAGGGGTCATCACCTGGACATGGCATCTCGCTCATTTATAAAATGCTGAACCAGAGAAATAGGGTGGATAAACCTCACTTTGTCTGTAGGTGGGGAGAGGAACTGGGAGAGGATATTCCAGAGGACGATTGGAGAAGAGCGTACCTGTGGACCCACAAGCTTTCCTTGGCGTGCGCCCCTCAAGAGAAAAGTTATAAAATTCTCACAAGGTGGTACCATTTCCCGACTAAATTACATGCTATATTTCCCTCTGTGTCTGATGTGTGCTGGAGGTGTGGCACAGACACAGGTACAATGCTACACATATGGTGGAGCTGTACTAAGCTGCAACCCTATTGGGACTCAGTGTTCTACCTGTACAAAACGATGAGCGGAGGTGAAATAGAAAAGTCCCCCCAGGTTGCCCTTCTTTCTATGCTCCCAGGAGCTATTAAAACACAAAAAAGGGACATGTTGCGATTTTGCCTGGTGGCTGCCCGTATGATTATCCCACGATTTTGGAAACAGACTAGATGCCCTACGGTGCTGGATTGGTTGGAGGAGATGACAAACCTCCAGAGAATGGAGGAGCTGACAGCAGAACTAAATAGGAACACAGAAAAATTTACTATAGTTTGGGGACCATGGATTATGTTCATGGAGTCCCCAGAGTTTGTGGCGAGTTTGGTGAGCTTTTTGAACTGAGAAACGGTGAGGAGTCTCATTCCTTCCCCCCCCTTTTTTTTTCTTTTCTTTTCTTGCTTTCCCCCCTCTCACCCCTTCTCTGTAATTTCCTCTTCTTTATGCTTGTATCTTTCCTCTTCTTTCTTTTCTGAACATTAATCTGCATTTTTCTAGTTTCATTTTTTATATGAAAAGATTTTTCAATAATTCATAAGACAATAGACATACAATGAGAATGAGTATATTAGTATACTGAAAGTCAAAAGGAGTGGGAATTCTGACCTATAATTTATCAATGGTTATATAGTAATAGCACAAAGATAATTTGAAGAATTCCAAGAAATTTAGTAATGTAACAATTTCTGGATGTTATCCCGGCATTGAGAAAATGATGTTTATGTATTGTAATTGCACAAATGATATGTTTGTATGTTGACAACAGTTTCATCAATAAAACAGATTTTAAATAAAACATCGCATCTACACAAAAATTGTATCGTTAAAAACGTCAGCTCAAGAAGCAAAAAAATAATAAGCCCCACATCCCGAAAAAATGAAAACACTATGGGATCTCGGAAGATAGAGACAAAAGTGCTATTCTTTAATCTAATCTTTAATTTTTTTTTCACCATTTAGATAAAAGTAAAAGTATAAATGTTTGGTATCTGCGAACTCATACCGATGTGAGGCATCATATTGACCATCAGTTTTGCCAAATATGGTACAATTTCACTATTTCTCCACATTTGGAATTTTTTTTCCCGTTTTCCAGTACACTACATGGTAAAATGAATGCCGTCATTCAAAAGTACAACTCGTCCCGCACAAAAATAAGCCCTGATAAGGCAATATTAACGGAAAAATAAAAAAGTTATGGCTCTCAGAAGAAGGGGACGAAAAAAATGAAAAATGGAAAATCGCCCACGGGTGAAGGGGTTAAACTGTTAATATGGGCATACAGGTTATAGGCTGCTGACAATAGTCCTACCTGTCTGCCTCATATCACATGCCTTGTGGAAGAATCATCTTTTATCACATTATATAAACGAGCTGTTCCAGGCTATGGGGCAGATGCTACCTGGAAAATAACTCCGCCTCCACAGATTATTTTAAATAAAAGGGGCGTTACTGGTGTGACACAAGTAACTGACACAGAACAGGAGAAAGGAAATTTGTGTTTTTGCAAACACAATTTTTGCAGCTCACTGAGATCTGCTTCATTGCAATAATGTTGCAACACTGTCGTCCTGTGAGATAGAAGCTGTATCTGAGAGGCACCTACAGACGTGTCAGTTATAATTACACACAGCTCTGCAGTTAGAGCAGAGAGCGGCCATCACACTGATAACAACCCTTCTATACAAAATAATCTCTGGAGGTGGAGTTGTCTTCCAGGCAGCATCTGTCCCATAGCCTGGAAGAGCTCATTTACATAAAGTGGTAAAAGATGATTTAACTACAACAAGGCATGTGATATGAAGCAGACAGGTGGCTTTTTTCAGTATTCTGTAATATATGCCCATATTGAAGGGAACCTGTCAGGTGCAGTATGCACCCAGAACCACGAGCAGTTTTGGGTGTATATTACTAATCCCTGCCTAACCGTCCCTGTATACTAGCATAGATAAAGAGATCTTTAGAAAAAGTATTTCTAAAGATTCTTTATAATATGCTAATGAGGCCAGCGACTAGTCGTGAGGACGTTACTACCTTTGACTAGCTGCCCTCTTAGCATGTTAGTACACCCACAGGGGCATGCTAACATGCTATTTAATGTAGCGTCTTCACCTTCACCGGTAATGCGCGTACCTTTGTACGCAGTGAACGCTGAGCTGAATGCCCCACACTTCCGGTTATGTGCAGTATGAAGCCAGATGTACGCGTCCACCATGAACACAGGTACACACATCACTGCTGGAGTCGCTGCATTGAATAGCATGTTAGAACACCCCTGTGGGCATACTAATATGCTAAGAGGGCTGCTAGTCAGGGGAAGTAATGCCCTCACGACTAGTCCCCGCGTTCATTAACATATAAAGAATCTTTAGAAATACTTTTTCTAAAGATCTCTTTCTCTATGCTGGTGTATACAGGGACGGTTAGGCAGGGATTAGCAATATGCACCTAGAACTGCTCGTGGTCCTGGTGCATAGTGCACCTGACAGGTTCCCTTTACAGTTTAAAAAAGTCAAAGTGGTGACAGATTCCCTTTAAAGTTTAATCAAATTTGCAGCAATGCACTGCACTTTGATTGACATGTGCAATGGGGCTGGAACTTTGTGGGCTGGGTCCAGGATGTTTATTCATCGTCCAACGTCCTCCTGGCTTGCCCAATTTTCTTTATTTGAATAGCGCAGCCATTGCTGTTGTCGGTGGCGCGTTACCACAGGACTTATGTCTTCATTAAAATGGTGCCAGAGTCTGCGCGTACTGTGATCCCCGGCACCATTTTATTGAACACACTGCAGTGAATACTATAAGAGGCATCAGCGTGTGGGGCGATGTAAAAAAAAATAAATAAATCTGCGCTGCTTTTAGTACTTCAACGCCTATTAAGGTAATTGTGGAACATTTATTTTGGTAACTGCTTGGTAGGTTATTATACCTTGTCACCTTGCGCAATAGTCCCGTTTTCTTTCTTATATTAGATATTAACCTGCGGCAGTCAAGGACGTCTCTTTGCAGCAGGGGACTTGTAAGGTATTTTCAGCTATTGCCAGTGGTATTCGTTTGTCTTTTTTCTTTTCTCGACTCCTCTTCAATCCCTACAGCTGACGTCCTCCTGGCTTGATTGATGTAGAGAGCACGTTTTACATCACCCACAGATTGCCGTGAGTCCTGTACCTGGGCAGATGCTCCATGGTCTGCCCTACTAAGAGCAGGGGAAAGTCCTGTGCTGCACATGCACTCATACTTACTTTACTTCCGGGTTAATAAGCATCGGCGCAATATAAGATTTTGCTCTGCCCTTAGGGCAGAGCTTAGAGCATCTGCAGAGGTACAAAATTTGGGGTGACCTGTGGATGATGTAAAACGTACCATCCACATCATTTAAGCCAGGATGACGTTAGCTGAAAGGATTGAGGAGGTGCCTAGAAAAGAAAAGACGTCAATCGAACTATATGATGCCGTATGCCAGAAAAATAAAGTTTATTTTTTGGCATATGCTAGGCTAGTTGGGGCTTAGATTCATGTTGATGGACTGCGGTAATAGAACAGTTAAGAGTTGTAGCTTCAGTTAAAATTGGGAAAACTGGGGGCGGAGCCGGACATGGCCGAGTGAGGAAGCAGCTTCTCTGAGCTCCTCTCTGCAGAACTCCATAGCACTGGCCCAAGACTCCAAAATGGGCAAATTAACGGGCAAAAAGGCCACAGCACGAACCCCAAAGAAGGCCCCCATGGCTCAAGGCAAAATCGGGGCATATCTGTCTAATCCACGGGGCTCCAGCGCTCTATCGCAGCCCGAGCTGGAAAGGCAGCAAGAATCGCGGCCTGCTGACCCGATAACTGACCTCAAGACGTCGGTGGAGAGGCGGGGGTCGACAGTGGAGTCGCGGGGACCCGGGGGAACCGCGGTGACCACCGATAGCAGTGACGGTCACGGGCCGGGGGATGTGCGGAGGAGCGGCCGACAACATGAATCACAGGCCCCACTCCAAAATGGCCGCCGCACGCTTCCAGACCAGGCCCTGCAGCGTCAGCAAGATGACCCCTCAGCGGCAGCATCACCGCCCGCTACTCCTTCATCGCAGCCCGCGATGGGAATGGAACTTCCCGGTGGCCGGCAGAACATCGACTTACCTCCGGTCGCTTCCAGATGCCTAATGCCTCTTCAGCCTGCAGCACACACGCAGACAGGCTCTGGAGCGGCGTTCGGGAAACATCCATTACAGCAGCGCTCCCAGAGTGAGGGGGCCCCGCGGTCACCAGTCTCCCGCGTTGTCAACAGCACCACCGATGGAGGTAGGAAACAAAACCCGGGCACCCCGGCCCCACCGCATACCAAAATCTCCAGCCCGCAGGCGATAACTGGACTGGGGGAGGGGGGAAGGGGCACAGTCATGGCTGGTGACAGCAGCCCCCCATCATTTGCAAAAGGCACAATTATTTACCTGACGGCCCCCCCTATAACACCGCCATATACGGGCACTAATGTGGAGCAGAGGGGATCCTACAGCATCCAAGGGCCCCAGGACCAGACTGGGGGAAACCTCCAAGGGCCCCCTCCTTATACTCCCCCTGCGAGGTGGTCCACGGGCTCCTCAAGGGAAAATAGCCCGACGGGCCCAGGAGGTAGCATGGTGGCAACCACTAAAGGTCAGTGGAACGATGGGCCCAGGGCACCAGGGACCCCTCCACAACAGATTACCACAGTAGCACACTTGGGAGGAAATATAAGCACCTCTAGAAGTTCACAAATACTATATGACCCAGCTTTGCAGGACTCTATCGGCTCTTTTTCCACAACATCTTTCTCCACTAATGTGATAAATGAAGAGCGTCCAGCATCCTTAGCAGACCTACGGTCCCTTTTCCAAGCAATGCCCACTAAAAATGATATAGCTGCTTTGGCCAACCAGGTAGTGGCAGAATGTAAGCAAGAATTTGCCCAGCTACGGATGGACCTTTCTTCACTCACCCAAAGGGTGGATGTCCTTACAGACCAACAAACAACATCTCAAGCTGACATCCAATCTGTCCAAGCCACACTGCAGGTTCAGTCCAAGCAGCTATTCTCTCTCCAACAGCACGTGGACGACTTAGAGAATAGAAATCGAAGAAATAACCTGCGTATCAGGGGTCTGCCGGAGTCAATTGCCCCTCCTGACATACCTTCAGTCCTTATTTCAATCTTTAATAATCTACTAAAAAGACCACCCGGGGCCCCCCTGGAACTTGACAGGGCCCACAGGGCATTACGCCCCCCGGACCCAGGGGACCCCCGCCCGAGAGACATTGTATGCAGGGTGCACTATTTTGCAGCAAAGGAAGCTATCCTTCAAGCAGCTCGAAAGAAACAGTCCCTAACGTACAATGGATCTACAATACGCATCATGCCGGATCTTTCGAGACACACCTTAGCTCAGAGGGCGGTTCTCAAACCCTTGTTGGATGTCATTAGAGAAAGGGGTCTCCCGTTTCGTTGGGGTTTTCCCTTTTCTCTGTCGGTACAAAAAAATTCAAGATGGTGGGTAATGCGGTCACCAGAAGACCTCCCATCCTTTACCTCAAACCTGGGTCTACCCCCAATCTCCATCTCTCAATGGCCCACCACCTTGCTCCAACCGTGGGTCCCAAGGGAACGCCCAGCCCCTCCCCACGCAAATCCATCCCCCGTTCATGCAAGGGGACTCCCCCCGAGAGAGACTCGGGACCGGAGATTGGGCCGTCCGAGATAAAGGTCAAGATATCGGGGACTACCCAATGTATCGTAAACTTTAACTAGCTAAGTACATAGACTTTACTTTCTAACCTGCCGAGTGCCCAAGGCCCTTATTACTCAAACTTTTGATTATATGCGCCAGTGTTTATGGTAATCTCTAATGTTAACAGTATACTACGGAGCTATCAACGGTTATGTCTGATCTTTTTCTCCCCCAAGTAGGTCGGGACCCTCTGTCTTGCCCGGGTGAGGCGGACAAGCTCCCCCGGAACGTTTGTTCTCAGCTAGTGTATTGTGCGGGAGCTATACCCCTGCTGTTTTCTCTGCTTCAACTCCTATTCTTTTTACTCTTCATCTGCCTTTCACAGTTCACACTTCCTTCTCCCTCCCCAAATGGTGGCCGAGACGGGCTAGTCCGTCCCTATATCTCATGTACCTATAACACTTCAATCTTTTACAGATGGCCAACCTGACAATCGCCTCCTTCAATGCTAAGGGTCTTAACGTGCCGGAGAAGAGAGCACAGGTCCTCTACCACTTCCACAAGCACAAGGTGAAAATAGTATGTTTTCAAGAAACGCATTTCAAACAGGGACACGCCCCTATCTTAAAGAACAAGTACTACCAAACCTGGTTATTTTCAGATAACCCAGAATCCCGCTCAAAGGGAGTGGCGATTGCCATTCACAAGTCTCTTCCACATCAAATTATAAACTGCACATCAGACGGTACGGGACGGTATATTATCCTCTCACTAATAGCTGGAGACCAAACATTCACAATCATAAATGCTTACGCCCCAAACCAGAGACAAGATGACTTTCTGGCTAGCCTTGCCGACACTGCGATGCCCCTAATTAGAGGTACAGCAATTCTCTGTATTGACCTTAATGCTACTCTGGACCCTACATTAGATAACTCCAAGGGGAAGTCCAGCATTTCATACACCACCATCAAACGTATCAAAAGGGTTCTATTAAGTATCCAGTTGTTTGACACTTGGAGAATAACACATCCGTCAGATAGAGACTATAGTTTCTACTCGCACTCACAAGACTCCTACAGTCGTATAGACTACATCTTCATACAGCACAATGCTCTCTCTTGGGTCCGACAGACTGGAATAGGCAGCATATTGTGGTCAGACCACGCCCCAGTATACTGTGAGGTAGAGGTTCCTTCCCTCCCAGCCCCTGCGGGAACATGGCGGCTTAATGAATCTTTGCTCATGGATGAGCTCTGTGTTTCTGATGTGCTGACCACGATCACTCATTTTTCAGAGGATCATTTGGCAGACGACACAGCCCCCACGTTTAAGTGGGAGGCACTGAAGTGCGTCTTGAGGGGCACTTTCATCAAACATGGAGCCCGTATTAAAAAAGAAAAAGCCCAGAATCTAACAGAGGCCCTCCGCAGGGTCTCGGGGTTAGAGCTTGCTCATAAGCGAGCTTTATCAGCCACCACCTTACAGGCCCTCTTGCAGGCCAGATTACAGGTCAAGAAATTGTTGGATGCGTCATACCAGCGCCTGTTGCAAGTGGGAAGGGGGAAATTTTATGAATTCGGGGATAAGCCGGGCAGACTATTGGCAAATGCACTGAAGGAAGGGAAAGCCCACACTCTAATTCCCTGCATTAAAAATACAAGAGACGAGATGCTCTATGCTACTCCTGATATCTCTTCTGCCTTCCATGCGTACTATTCCAAATTATACAATCTGACCCCTCGGTTTCCTGAGATAGACCACGAGCCCCCTACAATGCCCTCTCCCTTTCAACCTCTTAATCAGTCCACAATTGAGGACCTCGAGAAGCCATTTCTTCTTGAGGACATTCTGTCAGTAATCCGTGACACACCCGGTAACAAAAGTCCCGGCCCGGATGGATTCCCAGCCAAATTTTATAAGACGTTTGCAGAACAGTTAGCACCCCTAATGCTCCTTTCTTTTAACGCTATATCAGATGAGACCCCATTCCCTCCCCACTCCACGACAGCTCATGTGGCTTTGCTCCGAAAACCTGGTAAAGACCCTACCGCATGTAGCAGCTTCAGACCAATATCGTTGCTCAATGTGGATTTGAAGATCTATGCTAAGCTTCTTGCAAACAGACTCAATCCCCTTTTGCCAGATCTGGTGCACTTGGACCAAGCAGGATTCGTTCCTGGTAGGGAAGCAAGGGACAACACCCTAAAAACCCTAGACCTGGTCCAACATGCTCACACCCAAAAAATCCCCGTGATGATGTTATCGTTAGACGCCGAAAAGGCATTCGATAGAATTTCCTGGCATTCTATTTCTCAGACTTTGTCCCATGTTGGTTTTGGTCCAACCTTCTCATCTAAAATTTTGGCCTTATACTGTTCCCCGACCGCGCGTCTAAAGATTAATGGCACCCTGTCGAGTCCCTTTGATATCCATAACGGGACTCGACAGGGATGCCCCCTATCCCCATTGCTCTATATCTTAGTCATGGAGCATCTGTTGTCGGCCATCCGGCTTAACCCCGACATACGGGGGATTAAAGTTGCCACTCAAGAATATAAATGCGCCGCCTTCGCGGATGACCTACTTATTTATGTGCAAAACCCACTCACTTCCCTTCCATCCTTAATGCGTGAACTCAATCGTTTTAGCAAATGGTCCAATTTTAAAATCAACCTTGACAAATCTGAAGCCCTAAACATATCACTTTCCCAAGCAACAGTAGATGCTATAAAACCAAACTTCCCCTTCAAATGGCCACCACACGGCAGTATCGGCTACCTAGGTATCACTATCCCATCTGATGTAACCAGACTTTTCCAGCTTAATTTTCAAAACTTTCTCTCCAAACTCGAGAGGGACCTGACTGTATGGCATAGAGGCACCCTCTCATGGTTCGGTAGGATCAGTGCCCTCAGGATGACAGCCCTGCCCAGACTGCTCTACTTACTCCAGACGGTCCCGGTATATGTCCCGGCGTCGTATTGGGTAAAGTTACAGCGCCTGTTTAATCAATTTGTGTGGTCCAAGGGACGGTCCCGACTCGGGAGGAATGTCCTAACTAGGACCAAGGGGGCGGGAGGGGTGGGGCTGCCTGACTGTCGGCGTTATTATCTGGCTGCTGCCCATGCAAGGGTCTTAGACCTCTTACATAACTCTGGATCGAAGCTCTGGGTCCGCCTGGCACACGACCTGTGCCCCTTATCTATTCTATCCATGCCATGGAACTGGCCACTTCTTACCAAACATAAGATAGGAATGTCCTACACCACTAAACAAACATTACAATCAGTACACTCAATGCCACGGATTAAGCGCCTGCTCCAGACTCAGGGACCCCTCATGCCACTGACGGATAACCCTGATTTTTTACCAGGGGCATCGTCTAATAACTTTTTGGGAAGCTCAAAACAGAACCCCCTGAGACTGGGACAGGTGGCACCAGAAGGGGTTCTTCTCCCACTTCCGGACATTGTGGGGCAGAGAGACTTCAAAATGCGGTTCTACTTTGAATATGCCCAACTTAAACACTTCATAACCACGCAGGGGCTAGACCTAACTTGTCCCTCATCCCCAACCCCTTTTGAACTTATCTGTACAGGGATACCCGACACTAGACATGCAATATCAAGGATTTATGGGATCTTGACAGCAGCAGCAGAAACACCACTTCCTCGCTTCTGTACTGCTTGGGAGGCAGAGCTCGGCCAGACATTCTCCAGGGATCAATGGGAACGATGCTTCCGCCTGACCCACAAGTCAGCGGTTGCAACGAGAATGCAAGAGACTTGCTACAAAATTCTCTCCAGGTGGTACAAGGTCCCGTCATCCCTTCATAAGTGGTGCCCCGAAATCCCTGACACATGCTGGCGGTGCGGAGCACAGGGAGGTACCATGGCCCATATCTGGTGGTACTGTCCGAGCTTGGCGGCCTTCTGGAGCAAGGTGCTGGTGGGCATCCAGGAGGTCACAGGGATCTTAGTCCCCAGTCGCCCCGAGGCAGCCCTATTGTTTATGTTTAAAATACCAGAAAAGGTGTATAAAAAGTCTCTTACCGGACATCTACTCCAGGCCGCCAAGACAGTAATCCCACGACATTGGAAAGACCCTACCCCCCCGTCCATAGAGGAATGGGCGACAGAAGTAAATGTAATACACCGCATGGAGATGGTAATGGCTCAATCGCGAGGCCAGCTAGTGGAAGCCTCCTCTAAATGGTATCAGTGGGAATCTTTTCTCTCTGACCCAAGGTTTCTTGCCCTCGTTGACCCTCAGTAAATAAGACTCTCAGCTAGCCACACCTTCCATAGTCATTTGCATTCTTTTCAGGTTCACGCCCAACAGACGGGACGCCAGCCTCGGCCAACATACTCCTATCCACATCTTTCCCCCTACGGTTCTCCCCCTCTTGTCTCCCCCACCCACTTCTGATCTACTCTTTTCCTTGTTCATCCTTCTTTACCTTTACTTTGGTTTCTTGTTCTCTATTAGTAAGTCATGTTGTTTGATTATTTCCTCAACGACAGTTGTAAAGATTACTGAGCCTGTGGCCTTTAGCCGCCGTGATGGCTCCTTGTTTATCAAAATTGTATTCAATGGTTTGCAATGTTGTTGTACTCTTTCCTTTGAAAACCAATAAAACTTTAAATTGGAAAAAAAAAAAAAATTGGGAAAACTTGGTGACCTGTTCTCTTTAAATAAGGAAACATCTTTCTGAAATGCATAGGCCGGCAATACGGGATCTAAAAATGTATGTATGTAAAATAAATTGCTGGAATTTCATTTTTTTCATATATATTGTAGGTTTGGTCCATCTGAATCTACGCACTGCAAATTCTGGTCCACGAAAAGTAAGTGATGAGCCGACTACTATTTTTTACATTTTTCAAAATGGCGCATGTGGTTAATGAAATTTTTACAAATTGAAAAATGCTATTTATATTTGTCTTTTAACATTTTTTGTGAACGTTTAGTGCCGAAATTCACATTTTGCTAAAATGTAGAAAAATTTGCGCAAAAAATCCAGACATGCACAAAATCGCTACAAAATGGAATAGATTTGTGCAAAATTTGGCAACTTTTTAAAATATATTATTGGCTATTGTGCAAAGAAGGATGGTCAAAAATGTCAGTCCCTAGATGTGCAAAGTTGTCAGAGACAAAGTATTAACTTGGTGGGGTGGGGGAGTGCGGGGTAAACACAAATTCACGTCATCATTCTTAGATTTATATATTTAGAAGACCATTTATCATTTCCATTTTGCTTCAGAAATACTTGATATGTAGTCTTGGTATATCACATAAAATTGCAATAAACTACATTTAAGTTTCTGGGTGCAATGTGAAAAAAGTGGAAAAGTATGGGGTATGAATACTTTTTCATGGCACTTTATGTGTACAGTATATTGTGTGTATATGATGAGTGTGAGTTTTATATATACAATATATTGTGTATGTATACAATATATACAGTATATAGTTTGTATGTATTCTATATATATTCTGTGTATACAATATATTGTGTGTGTTCTAACAGCTGTGTTTGTGAATAAATATACTGTATGTGTGTTGCTGTAGCAAAGTTGTGTGTATTTTTGCCTTGATGTAGCAGAGTTGTATTTTGATGTAGTACAGCTATGTGTGTGTTGATGTAGCTCAGCTGTGTGCGTTGTTGTAGCACAGCTGTGTGTGTTGATGTAGAACAGATGTGTGTATTTGTGTGTGTTGATGTAGTACAGGTGTGTGTTGATGTAGCACAGCTGTGTGTTGATGTAGAACAGCTGTGTGTATTTGTTTGTGTGTTGATGTAGTACAGGTGTGTGTGTGTGTGTTGATGTAGCACAGCTGTGTGTGTTGATGTAGAACAGTTGTATTTGTGTGTGTTGATGTAGTACAGGTGTGTGTGTGTTGATGTAGCACAACTGTGTGTATTTGTGTGTGTTGATGTAGTACAGGTGTGTGTGTGTGTGTGTGTTGATGTAGCACAGCTGTGTGTTTTTGTGTGTTGATGTAGCACAGGTGTGTGTGTGTGTCCACTGTGGGGGATTATCCTTTGTAGGGGAAGTCTGTGAGGGCGATCTTACTCTTTGGGGTGACTGGGGCCATTATACTGTGTGGGAGACATATTGTGTATGTCAGGGGAATGTGCTTTGTGAAGTATTTGTCCATTTTTCTTGTTTGTTTTTTTTGTTTTGTTTTTTTAAATTGGGAGGAACGCATACACAAGAATTATAAGTTACATGTTTGAATCATTACATACCTGTGTCACCTTTCTGTATGGAGATATTGTTTTGTTCAGGATCCTCTGTGAGTGTCAGAGTGTTCAAGAAGAAGCTGTTAAGATTTGGAAGACTTCTTTGCCAATACTTGCGCAGCCACACGAACTGTGGGGAAGCGAGTCCAGGAAGTCTTCCTAGTGAAGATAACAATTGTGCCATTCATTATTGCTGACCTGCCAGTTCTATTATAAACCATATGTACTATTTTCCTAATCTACTGATAGTATGCTTTCTATATATACTATAGCAGAAATTGCTAAAAAATTTGCATCCTTTGTATGTCATTTTTAAACCATGACTCAATGATGAAAATATTTTGCTTTGAAGATATATTTATAGGACACATTTTTTTAGGGCTTTTTTCCTTTTAAAGGAAACGTGAAGTGTTTTTTTTTTTTTCTCTTGCCACAAAAATGCAGAAAACATATTTTAAGAAAAGTGTTAGCATATGTTCACACTGCATGGATACAATACGGGTTTTCCAGGCAGAAAATCCCAAGTGGATTATAGTAGCAGAATTGTATATGGGATTTGATGAAATCCCAATAGGAACAAAATATCTCTGCAGATCTGCAATTGTAATTTTCATGTAAATCAACATGGTGTGGTCAACTAGTCAAAAAAGGTGACTATATCCCAATATCAATGTACCCATAATGGGTTTTATTGAAGTAGGGAGTATTTTTTTTTATGCTTTTGTTATATGCATGTCTTTCCACAATTTGTATAAACCACACAAAAGAGGATGAGATGTCTTTTGCCAGGAATCCATCTACCAGTTACTATAGATACAGTACTAGAACATAGACTTAGGGTACCGTCACACTAAATGACGTACCAGCGATTCCGACCACAATATGACCTGGTCAGGATTGCTGGTACGTTGCTACAGGGTCGCTAGTGAGCTGTCAAACAGTCAGATCTTCCCAACTACGCAGCAACAATACAGCGGTCGCTGGGACCTTGTCACATAGCATGATTCAAATCTTGATTAGTAACATAGGCGTGCATCTACATTGCCTTTTCCGCGCCCCCTCTGCTCCGATTGGTGGTCGTAACTGCGTTGTGACTGGGCGGCCTTGCCTTTAGAGAAGGCAACATAACAGCGCTTCCATTCTTCTCCATCCTTGTCCATCCTACAGTCCTGACGCAGAATGGACTGTATTACGATCTGCTGCTACACGCGGTCCGGGACAAGTGAATTCAGCCCTCTGAAATGTACTGCGATCTACAAGCCAGAACAGAGGATGGAAGCGGCAAAACCGAACGCAGTAGCAATAACCAATCAGAACAGAGAGGGCGCTGAAAACAGCAAAGATGCATGTCTACGTGAGTTGCGAACGAGGTCGTTGGGTAAGGTGTCAAACACACCGATGCGTGCTGCCCTGCGGGAGCCCGGCGACAAAAAAATGAACCAGAACAGTGTGTAACGATCAGCGATTTCACAGCGGGGGCCAGGTCGCTGCTTAGTGTCACACACAGCGAGATCGCTGATGAGGTCACTGGTACGTCACAAAACCTGTGACTCAGCAGCGATCTCGCTAATGTGAAAAGTACCCCTTACTTGTTTATTGCAATATTCTAACCCAGCTTCTAGACTATTTGTTGTTTGCTAGTTAAACGTGTTGTCCAAATTTCCAAGTCACTGTGATGGTTTTCCTATACAAGCACCCCAGTGGATCTGTGCCACCCCCGTGCCAGCAGCCGGGGCTGCTTGAATCCGGGCCGGCTGGGGTAGAGGCTCGAGGGTCTCCGGACCCGGGGTCTCGCCGAATAAATGGGGGGACTTAGAAGTACGGGCTAGGCCGTAGTAAGTTCGTGACGCCACCCACGGTGTGTGGTGAAGTGGGACATCACCGCTGCTGTTGCAGGGCACCCGGGGAAGATGTTGTGCAGCCAGTTGTTAACCCCTCCATGAGTAGGGATGATGGCCCCGGGACCCGATGATTCCGTTTCTCTGCAAACAAGGAGCAGTGCTCAGAAAGTGTAGATGTGTATCCTGAAAATAGTGAAGCTACAGAGGCCAACCAGGAAGGAACTTTGGAGGAATAAATCAGGGCACGCTTAACCAGCATCTTCTATCCATGAGGTGATGTAACAGTTTCCAGCAAGCACACTGCTATATAACACTGTTCCAGACAGTAGTAGATGGAGGGCTTTAATAATCTTCACACAGAGCTTCCATAATAACATACATGACAGTCTGTTCACAGAACATCTCTACTTCCACAGAGTCTCTCATTAAACAGTGCATGTACACAGAGCAGAACACAGTAGCTTATCACGCAGTGAGGTGAGGGGGAGTGGTGAATCCTGTACTCGGTCATTCTTTTGCTGAAGAGTGGAGTTTGCTCTTGAACTATCCTGTCTATTTTCCACTCCTGCACACTATATGTTTCCCAAGGGAGTTAGAGAAAACACAAACGTAATTGATTTCAAATCCTTTTTTTTTATTCGATGTGCAAAAAAATGAAGAAAGTGCTGTACAAAGCAGAGAGTCCGCCAGGTAACGACGTTTCGGCCAAAGGCCTTCTTCAGGTCAGACAGACTAGAATCAACAGGAAACAACGATAAGTGGAGATGTAGGGTACATATATGTGCTATTGACCGTAAAAGTGTGCACAGTCACAGACAGAGTAGGTGGTGGCAAATGGGAACAACTCGTATGAGGATGCGTTGGATACAATATTTGGCTTAGTGAAGGGGGGTATCCAAACATGAGATCAAACATAGGTCTCTATTCGCTGTAACTGGAGGCCGTGCGCAAGAGGGTGGGTGAACCCAGGACTGTGGTAGCTCAATAGACATGTATAGTCCTAATGCGGTCTAACCCTGTATGAGGTGTATAGGTCGTAGTTCATAGAGAAACTGTGGCTGAGGTGGTTTTTCAGAACCATGAGATAAAGGAGACGCTGTGTGGTCCAGGGATAAAATAGACAATCAGAGACTGCAGGGAACTAGTCCAGGAGAGCACTCATGTGAAGTGACTATGGGAGTCCAGATAGCTGACAGGCGGAGACCTCAGAGAATTAGCCTAGGGAAAAAGTCCATGAGGTATGGCTATAGAAGTCCACATGCAGCGTTAGCAGACCGCGCGTCCTGTGTCACCACACAGGATGCGCGGTCTGCTAACGCTGCACCAGAGGCACATGCCTGGTATCTTCCTGGACTTCTATAGCCATACCTCATGGACCTTTTCCCTAGGCTAATCCTCTGAAGTCTCCGCCTGTCAGCTATCTGGACTCCCATAGTCACTTCACATGAGTGCTCTCCTGGACTAGTTCCCCGCAGTCTCTAATTGTCTACTTTATCCCTGGACCATACAGCGTCCCCTTTATCTCATGGTTCTGAAAACCACCTCAGCCACAGTTTCTCTATGAACTACGACCTATACACCTCATACAGGGTTAGACTGCATTAGGACTTTACATGTCTATTGAGCTACCACAGTACTGGGTTCACCCACCCTCTTGCGCACGGCCTCCAGTTACAGTGAATAAAGACCTATGTTTGATCTCATGTTTGGATACCCCCCTTCACTAAGCCAAATATTGTATCCACCGCATCCTCATACGAGTTGTTCCCATTTGCTACCATCTACTCTGTCTGTGACTGTGCACACTTTTACGGTCGATAGCGCATATATGTACCCTATGTCTCCACTTATCGTTGTTTCCTGTTGATTCTAGTCTGTCCGACCTGAAGAAGGCCTTTAGCCGAAACGTCATTACCTGGCGGACTCTCTACTTTGCACAGCACTTTCTTCACTTTTTTTGCACATCGAATAAAAGAAAAGGATTTGAAATCAATTACGTTTGTGTTTTCTCTAACTCCCTTGGGAAACATATAGTGTGCAGGAGTTATCTATCTCCATTGACTCTTTTTTCTCCTGAGCACCTATGCAAGGTGATGCGAGGTCTTTTCTCTTATTATTTTCCACTCCTGACAGTCTCTTAGCTGGACTGGTTGGCCCTGTAGCTAGACTATTCTCAGGATACATACAATACACTTTCTGAGACCTGCTCCTTCTTAGCAGAGAGACAAACAGACACTTATTTCCTTTTGCAGAGGCAAAGATACACTCACTGCTTCCCAGCATGCCCTGGGTTACTGCTGGATACTTCCTGTCTAATTTTGCAGCCATAAAGAGGTTGTCCACTACTTTGACATTGATAACCTATCCTTAGGATAGGTCATCAATGTCGGATCGGCCGGGGTCCGTAACCCCACACACCCGCCGATCAGCTGTTTTTGGTCCCAGCGGCGGCAGCAGGCAGCCGGGTATGCTCAGCTCCTGCGCTGCTCCGTCTTCTGATAGTGGCAGCGGACGGCTACTGCATATCCGCCTCCCATTGATTAGAATAAGAGGCAGATATGCAGTACCTGGCCGCGGCCACTATCAGAAGATTGAGCAGCATCGGAGCTGAGGATACCCGGCTGCCTGCCGCTGCCATCACTGATTGGCAGGGGTGCAGGGTATCGGACCCCGGCCGATCAGACATTGATGACTTATCCTAAGGGGCACTTTGCACACTACGACATACCAGGGATATTTCCTGGAAACTTGCCTGTAGTAGAGCTTTTGATGGTAACCTACCTGATGGGAACGGTATTGAACATAGGGGACGTGTTGAGTTGCAGAATAATGTGAAACGCTTATTACATAAGCGTACGAAAATTTGGTGGAATAAGGCGTTCCTCGAGGGATACATCTCTAAACAAATGGTCCCTCGGGGACTTAGAATACAGGTGTTCCCCTCATTTCCTGTGGAGGATACGACCTTCATCAGTAAGTGGGAAGAGGTCTGTTCCACCAGCTCTCTTAAACTCATGGAGTTACTAGTTGGTCTGAATTCAAAAACCTTAGATGAAGTAGAGAGGGAGTTGGACCTTGCATACTCCGATTTGAAGGCGGCCTCTTCGGCCGAGGAGATTGCGACCTTTGATTCAGCGATGATGACTAGCTCTAAGGAATGGGAAAAATCCATCAGAGAGACCCATTCAAAAAAGATCACACGTGACATGACGGATTATCAACAATTAAAAGTCTACAGGTGGCGGAAACCAATTCCACGATTTGCGCGTAGCAGATCTGTGTCGGTGTCCTCGGTCTCGTCCGCGGGTGGTGCATCTGATCGGTCTCTTTCTCCTGTGACCACACGGTTTGGGAGTAGAAGAAAAGGGGAGCAACAACAACAGCAACTACAAAAAACAACTGGCAATCAGAATAAGAAACCCCCTGGGGTGGGGAAACCAGCCAGTACCCCTAAGGTAATCAATCTATCCCAACATATCTTTTCAACTCTAGACAATGAGATTCTTGCTAGGGGCCTTACTTTTTCACCAAGTTCACGTTTTGATCCATTCACAGCCGTGAAGGACCTACATATCTTTGGTTGAGCACTGATGTTGAAGAAATGGTTCCATGATGATGATCTTAAAAAGGCTTTTCCTACAGAGACTGAACAATCTGCTCTACGGGTTTGGGAGGAATTGTCTGAGGAACACAATTCCAGTGCTCTAGGTAAGATTCCTTCACGGCTGCAGATCAAATCTAAAAAATTCCCCCCCTTGTCGGCCTGTCCCAATGTAGATCTGTTTGTGCGGCTCGTCTCTGATGAATTTTCTAAATTCCCTAAAAATATTCGTAATGACAATCTTACGAGGGAAGAGAGGAGCTGCATTGACAGGATCAGGAAGTTGGAGGACATTGTGATAAAACCGGCCGACAAGGGCGGGAATATTGTGGTGTGGCCATGCACACTCTATGAACGGGAGGCATATAGACAGCTCAGGGTTGGCGAGTGCTATCAACGCCTCACCTTTAACCCCCTGAGCAAGTTTACTAAAGAACTACATTGTCTACTGTCTGATGCTGTGGAGTGTGGCACTATAGAGAGGAGACTGTCGGATGCATTACGTGTGGGTGAGCCAACGATACCAACACTGTATCTGCTACCTAAGGTACACAAAGATGTGAACGTGCCACCGGGTAGACCTATTGTGTCGGGTGTGGGCAATTTTCTTGAACGTGTCTGTATTTACATCGATGGTTTGTTGAAACCTTTAGTTGAGTCCCTTCCCTCATTTACAAGGGATACAAGCAATTTTTTGCAAAAAATTGATTCCATACAAGTGGGAGAGGGCTCCCTGTTGGTCTCTTGCGATGTCGAATCGCTCTACACGAGCATTCGACATCGCGACGGACTACGGGCAGTGTCATACTTTCTCTCTATGACCAACATGTCCGAGACCGAGAGGGACTTTGTCATGAACTTATTGAGTTTTGCCTTGACTCATATTTTTTTCTTTTTTGGGGGGTCCCTCTACCTACAGCTCCAGGGCACAGCAATGGGGGCGGCCTTTGCGCCCTCATATGCTAATTTGTTTCTGGGGCTGTGGGAGAGGGACCTTCTCCTGTCAGATTGGCTGTCGTCGGTGGACCGCATCCCCCTTTGGACGCGGTACATCGACGACATCTTTTTTATCTGGCAGGGGACGATCCCAGAACTTAATTTATTTATGCAAAATCTGAATAACGACGAAATTAACATACGGCTAACTCATAAGTTCAGTGACACGTCCCTTGAATTCCTGGATGTCTTGGTCATAAGAGACTCATCAGGGTTCCTACAAACTGATTTATATCGAAAAGACACCTCTGTAAACTCAGTTTTACATGCCACCTCGGCCCACCCCGCACATGTTGTACGAGCAGTCCCCGTGGGACAATTTCTTCGCCTACGGCGGATCTGCTCGTCAGATTCTTCTTTTGAGTCCAAGGCTTTGGATCTCAAACAGAGATTCCGTGATCGTGGGTATAGCAATAGGTCTATCAAAAAGGCATACAACAGAGCGAGAAACTCCCCACGTGTAGATTTATTATTTGGTAACCACGGCACTAAAAATACGAACATTGTGAGAATGGTTACCAAGTACCATTCACATTGGGAACGGATCTTGGAAGTCATGTCCCGATATTGGTCTATACTCACTGTCGATCCCATTCTTCGGAGTTATTTGTCTGACAGACCATCAGTTGCGGCCCGTAAGGCCAAAAATCTGAAGGACATATTGACGTCTAGTCATTACAATAAAAAAGATAAAAATGTTCTTCCATCTGCATTTTCCTCTGTTATATCCAGGGTAAGATTTGGCTGCTCACCGTGTGGGGCATGCGTTGCATGCCCTAACATTGAAACAGCGACAGAGTTCACTTCCTCTGATGGGAAAATTTTTCCCATTAGGAAGAAGATAAACTGCCTCTCCAAGGCTGTGGTGTATTATGCTGTTTGTCCATGTCCTCTCGTCTATGTCGGCCTGACGACGCGGGCCTTGAAGGTCCGTGTGAGAGAACATGTTCGTGATATTCAGGCCGCCATGGACGAGACTGACATTGAGAGCCTTAAGACAATACCCAGGCATTTTAGGAAATATCACCATTGTGACCATACTGCTTTGAGGGTACGGGGCATTGATCAAATAATACCTGGGATTCGAGGCGGGAATGTTACCCGCCTTCTCACACAGCGTCAGACGGAATGGATATGGACCTTGAAGACTCTACAGCCTTTTGGGCTGAATGAGTGTTTAAGTTTTGTATCCTTCCTATAGTTTTCCCAGTCACTGCTCCATCCTTCTTTGTGGTGTACAAATATGTAACCCGTGATTCTGCAGCTCTGTATATGATCTCCTTGTTCTTTATCTGTTTGGTCCTTTTTAACTTGTATATATATGTTTTAATTTGCAGTTACATCCATATTTCCATATCTTTCCTGATCCCTCACTACGTCTATATAAGTACTCTGGAGAAATTGGCAATCCACCGGATAACAGCAAAGATGAATAGGATCATACCACCTGACTTTTGCTACGATTTGTTATGCAAATATGTGTCATCCTGATATATGCTGCATGTGGGTAGCAATGTTGGATGGGTGCCTCTTTATTGGGATATTTTTTGTGACCACTTCTCTCCTGGTGCCAGTGCGCGCGTGCATTTGCCTCGGTTGCGCTGTGCCGCTATGTGCGTGTCCTTTTGGGCTCCTTTCGTGGTGATCTGATCACCATGGTCAGGGCTGGACGCGCTCGTGGCGGCGCGGTGCTCCCGCGGCATCCGCCCGTGCGCCATGAATGGCTAACCGGGACAGAATGATGATCACAATATATTCTATATATGTATGCAATGATGTGTTAGGGTTTAGTGCCACTGTTAGTACTGTTTATACTGATTTTGATAATTATATTACAGTTGGATATGTTCGCATAATGATACTCATTGTTGTATACTTTATGGATGCTTTTGATCGCACCTATGACTCTGCCAATTGAATGCTACCCCCCTTGTGTACCTGCATTAGACGTGGCTGTGGAGAGGGGTGGGTCTTTGCTGGGCTCTGTATTGGTTGCCATGGTGCTTAGTTTGAAGATTCCTATAGGTTGATTCAATGTCATATACACGCTTCCCCATGTGGCGCGGTGGACACACCTCCTAATCGATGACGCGGTGCCTATATTTGGACACTTCCGGTTTCGCGTCATCTAGTGGGGTGGGGTCTAACCTGTCACAGGGCCGTTCTTTAACATGGATAGGATGGCCCGGACACACCTTTAATGTGACGTGGCTGACATACGCCCCCTAGCTGATGTTGTTACATTGCCCACTGCGGCGCCGCGTCAGATGGGGGAGTGATGCTGTGACTTGTATTTTGGGGCCGTCTGCCAATGTTGACTGAGCGGTGTGTATACGCCCCTTGTGTTACATGATGGGCGCGCCCCCTGGCTGATGACGCGATGCCCATATTTGTACGCTTCCGGTTTCGCGTCATTCATGGGGCGGAGCTTGACTCGGTTCTTTGAACCATTCACTAATGGCAGACGCCGTTATAACATGTCTTGGTGGGATAATATATTATTGGACGCTTTGATTGGCCGGGACTGATATGGTTTAGGATTGGATGAGTCTTATTTATAAGGACGCTCTTTTTATTCTGAGACCACCCCCGGAAGAAGGATTACGAAACCTATAGGTCGGTGTGCCTTACTCTCATACCATACCTCAGGTACGATATTGATTTGTATTTTGATACCATGTGCCACTAGTTACAACTGCAATTGTGTCTTTTGCTGGTATTATATTAGAGTGCTGGCACATGATATCTTTAGCAGTCAGTGGCCTTTACATCCCTCTTGATTGATCACATGGCTGCTTTTGTGCTTTTTTGCATGTACGACTCTGTTTTTTGAGCGGTAATTATACTGCTGCAATCGATAGCCTTCGTGTTTTGGCTCAGAGGTCCCATAGGCTGACTATACGCCCCACACAATTATATTTGCATAACGTGGTGGGTACTTTATAGTTGGTCAGCATAGTGGGGGTTGATGCCCTGCAACATTAGTCACACATACATTTGTTGTGAGAACAATTTTAGCACAGGGCTCGTGCAGCAGTATGTTTGCATCCATGTTGATCAGTCGCTTTTTGACCAGCTACTTTTGTCTTTTTTTGCTTTCTGACTGCCTTTAAACATGTAATGCGTGCCAGGTTGGTATGTGGGTACCATTGGTGGCTATCATCACCTGTCTCTACAAATTTTAACCAAAATAACTTTTTGTCTTTTGTAGTTTGTATTTAATAAAATTTGTATCTATTTCAACTATAAAGTCTCTGTACAGATTTTTTTCCTTTGTTGTTTCATTCATATTCTGTATATGGCTTTCTCCATATGCTAACTATGGCACGAGACCTCTCGTGTATATTGGTATTGTTTGTTTACACTACGACATCGCAAGCCGATGCTGCGATGCCGTGCGTGATAGTCCCTGCCCCCGTCGCAGCTGCGATATCATGGTGATAGCTGCCGTAGCGAACATTATCGCTATGGCAGCTTCACATGCACTCACCTGCCCTGTGACGTCGCTCTGGCCGGCGAACCGCCTCCTTATTAAGGGGGCGGGTCGTGCGGCGTCATAGCGACGTCACACAGCAGGCGGCCAATAGAAGCGGAGGGGCGGAGATGAGCGGGACGTTAACATCCCGCCCACCTCCTTCCTTACGCATAGCCGGCGTGAGCCACAAGACGCAGGTCGGAGATGTTCCTCGCTCCTGCGGCTTCTCACACAGCGATGTGTGCTGCCGCAGGAACGAGGAACAACATTGTAACATCGGTATTTCCCAATTCATGGAAATGACCGACGCTACACCAGTGATACGATTACGACACTTTTGCGCTCGTTAATCGTATCAAAAATGCTTTACACACTACGATATCGCCTGCAACGCCGGATGTGCGTCACTTTCAATTTGACCCCACCGACATCGCACCTGCGATGTCGTAGTGTGCAAAGTGCCCCTAAGGGTAGGCTATCATTGTCAAAGTAGTGGACAACCACTTTAACTCCACAGTTGCTAGATGATTTTAGTCTGTACAGTTCCTACTTGTCACATGATACTGTATGTTTAGGTTAAGGTGACCGCATATGTGGATGTTGCTGACTATAATAGTCGACATCTGTTTCAAGCGGCCACGGCTGTTAACCATTTAGATGTCACTGTCTTCTTTTTTTGACAGTTTTTGATAGCGCCATTTAATTTATGTCACAAGCCCGCACTGAGACCCAATTGCTGGCTGATGATGGTTTACTATGACAGCTGGGGTACTGCTGAAGGCCACTGTTGCCGACATCTTGGTCCTCCTCTGAAGCCCGACTGTGTGCTGAATTTCAAAATAAACTACAATTTACACTATGTGCTGCAATGTAGAAATTAAGAACGTGAAAATAATGTTTTATCGCTTGTGAATGCCCAGAGCACTCACCTGTTCTTATCAGTGCCATGTACTGTACATGGTAAGGAGCAGTATGGCATTCCTTTTCTATTCTCCACTGCCACAAATAGTGGCTAGGAGAGTAAAACAGATTTATATCTCTACCTCTACAGCATTTATCACGTCTTCAGTGGCTAAGTAATAATGCTGTAGGCTAGAATAGCCCATGAAAAAAATATTGTATGGGCAGGCGCCTTCTGGTATTATGCTAGTGCTAATCTATACTCTGCTGCTTTTCTCCAAGCTCTGAGCCATCGGTTGTCTCCAGACCTCTGCCCCCTTCTTAAATCTTGCAGTCTCAGTACAGAGAACAAGAAACTGCAGCTGCATTCTTCACCTCCCTGCTTTCTATTTACTGTTACTCTAAGACCAAGATCTTTTCTAAGCATTTTCAAAGCTTGCAGACAGGGAAAAGGGAACTACATTCTGCTGAAACATTTGGTACATGCCATTTTACTGATTTGTACATAAAGTGAGTACATGTTTTGACCACTGGATACTATTGCAATGGCATTTAGCCGTTATCGGCCAGCAAAGCAGCCACGAAGCACGCTATGTGGAACAGCGCATCAAATGTTCTTTAACATCCTACTCGTTCATTTAATTTTGCAAAACATGAAGTATGGTTTCCCTCAGATAGTATAGCACAAGACAGGTTTAGCTATGCCACACGAGCGGGCACAGGTCCCTTACATATATTCTAGTCCCTTGCCATCAAATATGTCATCCAAATATCTGTAATAGCGTTCCACACTTACCCTGTAGCGGTTTAACACTCTCTGAGGATTTCCAGCTTGTATCCATATCAAGAAGTGCAATGTCGGCATTTAAAATGACAACAGTGCAAAGTAAAGTTTGTTCTGGTTTTACAAAAAAACTAAAAAGATGAAATTGGCCTGAATTTTTAAAACCCACCGCGAAAAAGCTAAGAGCGTGTGCTTGACAATCCCCAGCATGTACATGGACTGCTTCTACCCTCCTGTCTCCGCTAAGATAAATAAAAGGAAACAGTGCTGCAGATAGTCAGAAAACTATTAACCTCTCAGCTACCCAGCGACTCCTCAAGGACGCGCTGCACTGTACATGAACATAGATGCCATACCAGCGCACCAACACTGCTCCAACTTAAGACACCGAAATTGAAAATTGCCTAAAAAAAGTCCTTACTACAGCACTTACTGTTTTCGCTAAGCAAAATGGTTCTTTTATGGATTTTGTTGCAGATTTTCTATGGGTTTCACCCGATTTGATGCAAAAGGGTGAAATTCATAAAGAAGCCTACACAAATAATTAACATACTAAATCTGAAATGCGTGTCACTTTCTGTTTGAAAATTATTCGCATTATGTAGACGAGGTTTTTAAAATCACGATCACTCTGCTGCTACTGTGCTCTACTAAGCATTCCTAATCCCCAAATCCGGGAGAAAAATTAGCAACAAATCGACATTGTGTGAACGAGCCCTAAATGGGTTTGCTGTGTGTTCTAAAAATATCATAATCATAATTTAGTTTAGGCAGATAGCTTTATAAAATAAAAAACGCATACCCATAAACAATAGTGATTTCCCTATGGTAAAATGTAACCTTATATAATAGTCAAGTTGTTTGCCTAAACAACTTACATATTAGTAATGTAAGCAAACACTACCATATCACTTCCCAGACATCTATACATCAAGAAAACTATCAGGTTTGAAAATTTGATTCATGTTTACCTTCACAACAATAATCCTGCCACCCCGTGGTAAATTTACCAATTTAATACATTCATGCAGAACAATTCTAAGTCTATGTGCCCACGGGAGTTTGTACCTGCGGATATATCCGCAGGTACATCCGCAGGTTTCCCGCAGCTGCTCGCCGGAATCCGCAGCTATTTTTAGCTGCGGTAGTACAGCGAAATAGCTGCGGTAAACCTGCGGGCACTCATGCGACTTACCTGCAGAAGTCCCAGCCTCTCTCTCCATAGTGGAGGGCCAGGATTTCTGCAGGTAATTCCGCAGAAATAATTGACATGCAGTTACGTGCGTCTGCGGGACATCCGCAGCATGTTCCGCAGCCGCACGTATCCGGAGCATGGACAGAGTACTCCCCATGTCCCATAGGATAACATGGGGAGTGTCTGTACATGCTGAAACCTGCAGATTTAACTGGAAAATCCAGAAAATCCGTGGATTTTCCACAGATAAATCCGCAGGTTTAATTTCCTGTGGGCACATAGCCTAACAAGGACTATACTTAAATATTTTAGTGAAAACAAAAAGAATGTACAGAGTGCACTTATGCTTCCCAAAGGCAATTCTTTTATGCAACCAGCAGCCCCTTTAGGTCCATCGTCATCTGAAGTTTGAAGCTAGCTTGGGATCTGTACTTTTTATATGTCTGACCTGGGATTTCACTTGATTTAAGGGTCTGGTTTGGTTTGCAAATTAATTTTGGGGTCTGGTCTGGGTTTCTCTAACTGGACCTACACCAGCTACATTTTCTTCAGTTCTGGTTCTGTCCATTTAGTTGCATATTCGGCTAGTTAGATTACTCTTGCATCAGGCTGGCTCCTGTAACCAGCAGCTACTCTGTAGTCATAACCCAGGATGCCCTGCAATACGTCCAGATCCCTGTATACGTGTTAGAGGTTGAAGGCTGCTATTCTTCGGGTATTTTCTAGATAGAGAGGCTATCGCTAATTCCTCTGAGATAGCTGATTTGAGCTGGTTTGAGTTTATTTGGCAACCTGTTTGGAGGTCTGAATTAAATTAGAATTATGAACTTATTTCAAGGTTTGGTTTAGTGCCTGTATATATTTGAGGCTGTGAATGGCTGCTGATGCGAGGGGCATCTTATGTAACTGTAAAAACAAGAAACTTTGCATGTGTACATCTCATTATCTAAGTTACTGTCTATTCTGCAGCCTCAAAATGGCTGGTTACATAGGTAAGGAGCACACCACTTGCACACCCCTTGCAGGCTTTGTGCTGTAGACCCTGCTGCTTTGAAGCTGGGTAGGTCACAGGGACGCAGCATGGGATATTACTCAGTTCGGACCAGTGATATGACCATGTCACTAGCCCAAACTGTCAACCTTCAGTAGTGCATCGGCAGCCAGGAAGTCGGGATGCAGGGGAGCAGTGCACCCCTGAAGAAAGAAGATGAAGCAAACCCTTTAAATCCATATAATATATAAAAAGTATATGTGGCGCCCTAGGACCTGGTCGCCACAACGGCATTGTCCTCCTGAGGGTTAATGCTGAGCCTGGAGGTAATGGGGAAATCTAATGGCCAGTAAGTTAACATCCACCGCAGTTTCTCCCTCAGGCCAGTAGGGGGAGCTCTGAACCTGAAGTTTCAGGGAGCTTCCTTAAGCCTGACCTGGGGGAGGAGTTAGTTAGTCTGTAGGGAGCAGCAGAAGTGAACAGACACAGAGTGAGCTGTCCTGTGAATCTGGGGCCTAGAGCTGGAGCAGTTTGGCCCAGAGAAGCAGGAGTAGCTGAGAGGCAGCAGAGAGACTCGGACATCGGAGTCTGTGGTTGCCAGGGTATAAAATCCGTCCCTGGTAGCCGAATCCGAAGGGCAGGGGAGCTGCAAGCCCCTGGCCCAGACACAACCAAGGTACAGCTGCAGCATCAGGGCCCGGTGTGGACCCCAGCGGAGAAGCACCAGGGAGCGGGCCTGCACAGCCACCTACAGAGGGAAGGGACGTGCTATTGGTCCCAGCAGCGAAGAGGGCCATTGCTGGATTCAGAGAAGCAGGGTCCTATCATCACCAAGAAAGGTACAGGAGTAGGCCTCATACTCAGCTGGCCAGAAAGATCACCCCAAGTACTTCCAGGCCGACCGGATCCCCATCACCACCTGTAACGGTCTCCCAGGACTGGACTGTTCCCAGAGTAAAAGAGGAAAAGGTAAAGAGACTGTTGTTTGTGCCTGGTTCTTTCCTCGCCTGTCGGCCCTGCACCGTGTTAGTCACACAGCACCATAGACTTTCACAAGCACCAACTGTGCCCCGGGCATTGCTCCACCTGTGGGGAGCAGTACCACCATTGCTGCCATAACATCATCCCGGAGGCCTCACACAGCAGCGGCGGCTTAATAGCCGCATACCACAGGTGGCGTCACGAACACAACCATTAACAAGCAAGCCACATATTTTACTGACACCCGCCAGGGCCACGGAGCCGGGCCCAGCCACCACTGACTACCACCGGACTAGTCCGGCCCGGCACCGGGTGTCCCATAGCCCTGGGGTGGGCGAGTCAATTTTGGCGTCACGAACAGGATTTCGTGCCCGGTCCCACCGGGTACTGTGCGCCTGCCGGAATTGTGCTTAAAAGACTGTGTACTGGCTGCAGACCACCGCCGCCATTAGCCTCGCCGAGCGCAGGAAGAAGGGGGGCGTGCCTGACAAAGAGCGCGAAGGGAGCGCGCCATCAGAGCAGAGCGCTGTTAACCCCACGCGACCCGGAAGAAAATTTGAAAAGTGAACGGAGCCTGGTAAGGTTCACTAAGGGGGAGGAAGATGTCCGACTCAGAGGGAGGGCAGGTGGCTGCCATAGCCCGAGACGCCGCAGCACCAGCAGAAGCAATCCCAGTCGCCGTCGCCCCGGCCCCCACTGTAGCGCCGGTAATGCCGATCACCATGCCATACATACCGGGAGCAGAATGGCTGCCGCAATACTCCGGGGAGTCCCATACCTTGAGTGACTTCAGAGAAAGCCTGCACAGCTTATTCCGGGTGTATCCGCTGACTGAGAGCCAGAAGGTGGGCATATTAATGGGACAGCTAGCCGGCGCAGCCCAGCGTGAAGCGAAGTCATGGCCTGATACAGATAAAGGGACAGCAGCCCAGATACTGGCCAAGCTAAAGAGTACGTTTGACACTCGCACCGCAGCAGAGATAAAGATGAGATTCTTTGGGTGCAAGCAGCGGGCCACAGACAGCATACGGGACTATGCCTTAAACCTGCAAGAGGCCCTGAAAGCAGTTAAACAGGTGGACCCAGAGAGTGTACGTGAAGAAGACAAACTCCTAACTGAGCAGTTCATAGAGGGGCTCCTGTCAGATGCCCACAGGACCCAGCTGCGTATCCTGGTCCTGCAGAACCCTGCTCTGGACTTTGCCAAGTTTAAGGACCAGGCCATCAGGGTACTGAGAGAATCTACACCGAATGACCCAGTACCCCTCCGGCCTCTTGCTATCACGTACCCTGGGGTGGTGCCTGCAACACGAGCCACTGCAGGGGCCGAGGCGCAGTCCCTGGATAAGGATCCCGCTGCAGAGCTCAGACAGCAGGTCCAGGAGCTGACCAAGACTGTAGCTGCCCTTGCCAAGACTGTGCAGTCTCTACAAATGACCCCCTCGCCTGCGAAAATCGAGTTGGCCTCCAGCCCAGAGGACGTCCCATGGATGCGACAGAGAAGGATTCCGCCGACCCGAGGCAGAGACACAGACCGGTACGATTCAACAGGACAACCGATCTGCCGCAACTGCAACCAGGCGGGCCACATTGCACGACGCTGTCCTTTAAATGGGCCGAGCCTGGGGCCAGGAGCCGACCCCCAGGTGTAAGGAAGCCCGGCTCAACCCCCAGCCGCAGCAAGTATGTGGGAGGACGACCGGTCCTTCCTATTGTGCTGGATGGAATCCCTTTGAATGCCCTCCTGGATACGGGGTCCCAGGTAACAACCATCCCCCACAAACTGTACAAAAGATATTGGGCTGATTCAGACATTGACCATGGCCCAGATGATGATTTAACAATTGTGGCCAGTAATGGTCAGCCCTTGCCTCAAATTGGGTACAAAGAAGTAACCATTAAAGTGGGGCGGGTGGAATTGCCATGTCAGGGGATGATAATTGTAGATATTGATCGCAAAGAATCTGACCCACTGCTAACTCTTGGTACAAATGTGATAGAAAATTGTATTGCCGAAGTGATAATTTTGTTACAACAGGCGTCTGAAACTGCCAGCTCCGGGCAGCAGCGTGCCCTACAGAGGGAGATCAGAGCCCTGATGAGGAGGCAGCAGGTAGAGCTGGCCGGAGGAGAAATTGGCAGTGTGAGGGTAAGTGACCCCCTCCCCATTGTAATACCCCCAAGAAGTGAAATGTTGATATGGTGTCGGGCAGCAATAGGCCTCAAGGGTCAGGATTACCATGCCTTGGTAGAACCAATGTATTCAGACAGTAGGCCTGGAGTCCTGATAGCCAGAGGGGTAGCGGACGTCCGCAAGGGGAGAGTGCCCGTCCGTGTCCTGAATTGTGGGGAGGAGGAGGCCAAATTGCCCCGGTACGCCACCGTAGCAAAACTGTACACTGTCAGTAACAATACCATTAAAGCAGTGGAACCCTTGATCCCGTCCGACCAGGCGGAAGACAATGGCTCCAAGGGGCAGCCGGAAGACTGGTGCCAAAAATTACATGTGGGCACCGACTCCACCCCCTCACACCAAAAGCATGGGGTTTACCGGGTGGTACAGGAGTACGAGCGGGTCTTCAGCAAACACCCCCTAGATTTTGGGCAGGTGAAAGGGGTTCAACATCAAATCCCCACGGGTGATCATCATCCCATTAAAGAAAGATACCGCCCTGTACCCCCCGCACAGTATCAGTGTGCCAAGGAAATGTTACGGGAAATGAAGGAGGCTGGGGTTATCAGAGATAGTTGTAGCCCCTGGGCAGCTCCACTAGTGCTCGTAAAGAAAAAAGATGGTACAATGAGAATGTGTGTAGATTACAGGCAAATTAACCGCATTACACATAAAGATGCCTATCCACTACCCAGAATAGAGGAGTCACTAACAGCCTTAAAGTCAGCTAACTATTTCTCCACCTTGGATCTCACCAGTGGGTATTGGCAGGTTCCCGTGGCAGAGGCGGACAAGGAGAAGACTGCATTCACGACACCAATGGGTCTCTGTGAGTTCAATTGTATGCCATTCGGGCTCTGCAACGCCCCAGGGACATTCCAAAGGTTGATGGAGTGCTGCTTGGGCCACCACAACTTCGAAACCGTGCTGCTGTACCTGGATGACGTAATAGTCTACTCCAAGACTTATGAGGACCACCTGAAGCACTTAGCAGAAGTGTTTGAGTCCTTGTCGAAATATGGCCTGAAGATCAAGCCGTCCAAATGTCACCTCTTGAAGCCAAAGGTACAGTACCTGGGTCATGTGGTCAGCGCAGAAGGCGTGGCACCTGATCCGGAGAAAGTCACGGTAATTAAGGACTGGCCAAGACCCACCACGGTGAAGGAGGTGCGGCAGTTCCTTGGACTGGTGGGCTACTACCGAAGGTTCATTGATGGGTTCACCAAGATAGCAGCGCCCCTTCAAGATCTCCTGGTGGGCCAGCCGAAGCAGGCTAAGAAGCAGAGCCCTCCATTTGAATGGGGCAGCCAATTGGAAACATCCTTTGTCCGGCTGAAAGGGGCTCTCACGGGAGAAGAAATTCTGGCCTACCCTGACTACAGCCAACCGTTTATACTGTACACAGACGCCAGCAACGTGGGACTGGGAGCAGTTCTGTCCCAGGTACAGGGAGGCAGAGAGAGGGTAATAGCGTACGCCAGTAGGAAGCTTCGGCCCACGGAAAGGAATCCAGAAAACTACAGTTCCTTCAAGCTGGAGTTCCTCGCTATTGTGTGGGCAGTGACTGAACGCTTCAAGCACTATCTGGCATCGGCCAAGTTTACCATCTTCACGGACAACAATCCGTTGACACACCTGGCAACAGCCAAGTTAGGTGCGATGGAACAGCGATGGATGGCCCGGCTGTCTAACTTTGACTTTACCATCAAGTATCGGGCTGGCAAGAAGAATAACAATGCTGATGCGCTGTCCAGAATGCCTCACTTACCCGAGTCTGGAGAAGACCTGGATGAACTCGAAGAGATAGAGTTACCGGCTTTCCATCACCAGGGTGTTTCACAGTGTGAGCATGCTGTGGGAGTGAAGCGCTTAAACCAGCACGAGGTCTCGGTCAATCCATTACTCCACCATAATTGGGAAGAAACACAGAATGGTGACCCGGCCGTGCGATTGGTCAAAGAGAAGCTAGCGCAAGCTGAGACCCATCTTGGCCCAGACGCTCCAGAGGAAGCCCAGCAGCTGTGGAAGGAGAGGGGACGACTGTTCACCTACCAGGGCAAGCTCTGCAAGAGATATGTCAACTATCGAACAAATGAACTTGTCTGGCAGATAGTGGTTCCGCAGAGGGATGCTCCAATGGTCCTAGCAGCGTATCATGATAACGCCGGGCACTTCGGGTGGAAGAAGTTGGAGGCCTTACTCCGTGATCGGTTCTACTGGGTGCACATGAGAAAGATGATCGAGAAATGGTGCCGAGACTGTGGCCCGTGTAACTTGAGGCGGAAGGATGATGCCAGCCAAAGGTCTCCCCTACAGCCAATTGTCACGAAGCAGCCCCTGGAGTTGGTGGCCCTGGACCACGTGAAGCTAACACCAAGCCGGTCAGGCTATGTGTACGCCCTCACCATTGTGGACCATTACTCTCGTTTCCTGGTAGTAGTGCCTGTGAAGGACCAGACAGCCAGGACGGCAGCTAGAGCGTTCCAGGCATCCTTTTGTCGACCGCACGGCTATCCGGAAAGGGTACTGACGGATCAGGGTCCTGCATTCGAGGCTGAAGTGTTCCAAGAGTTCTGTAACATGTACGGTTGTAAGAAAATTCGAACCACACCGTACCACCCCCAGACCAATGGACTGTGCGAGAAAATGAACCATGTGGTTATTGATATGCTGAAGACCCTACCGCTGGAAGAGAGGAACCAATGGCCAGAAAAGTTGCCAGATCTGGTAGACTTGTACAACCACATCCCAGTGAATTCGACCAACTGCAGCCCCGCTTACCTGATGCGAGCCAGACCAGGCAAGTTGCCTGTAGACTTTGAGATGGGGACTGTGTCGCCTGAGGCGGTTCAAGAAATAGAGGATTGGGATGCAGAACGGCAGCAGCGGTACCGTAAGGTCCAGGAGTGCGTGGAAAGGAGCCTGTCTCAAGCAAGAACGAGGCAAGAACAGCATTACAATCAAACAGCCCCAGCAACTCCCTTAGCACCTGGAGAACAAGTCCTCAAGAAGAAGCGGAAGACGCATAAGTTGGATGATCAGTGGGAAAACGAGCCCTACACCATTATCCCCTCCAACTTTGACAATAGTAAGGTATGCCTCATAAGCAAAGATGAAGGCAAGACCTGTCAAGCAATTTCCCGAGACCGCCTGAAAGCGTGCCCTGAACGGTGCCGAATCCAAAGAGAAATGGAAGGAGTACAAGGAAGTCCCCAAAGTCAAGAGAAAGAAGGGGAGATGATTCAAACCATCCTTGGGAAGTTCCCCAAAACTTGGACCCGAATCAACAATGCCATAGTGGTACCAGTTTTGGCGTTTCCGCAGTTGGTCGAGCCAGAAACAGAAAAGGTTCCGGATCCACCTAAAGAATCGTCCGCTCCAGCACGAGATGACACGCCAGCAGTGGAACAGGAGGATCAACCCCCTGTCAGTGGTGAACCTGTCATACCCTTGGCGACTCCTGGACCACAAAGGCAACCATCACGCTTACCTATTGGGGTTAGGCCCACCTGTAGTGCTGAGATAGAAGACGCACCACGTAGTCAGGGGCAAACACCAGAGCTACGTAGGTCCCAGCGCAGCACTCGGGGACAACCCCCTCTAAGGTATAGGGAGTCTACTGTATAAAGTAAAGAGTACTTATTAGAGTGTAAATAGTTATGCAAAATGTCTGTCATGTTGTGCACAAAATGTTTTCTTTTTCTTTGATTGCGAAAATGGACAATTGGGCCACTGGACTATGGGTGGCCAACACCTAAATTGTTCATAGTTAGCACCAGTGTGCTCAAACACCCCTGAAGAAAAACCCGTCCGGCGTGCATAGAGTGGGGTCATCAATGCTCTGACGCACGCCCAGAGCCTACGTTGGGGGTTTGATCGCGGCGGGTCCCCCATGGAGCAGTGTAATGGACACCCGGCAGGGAGCCACACTGGACTCTTATAGAAATGTTTAAGATTGTAACGTTAAAGAGAATGTGCCTCCCATATTGGGATGAAATGTATGACATGTTATGTTTTGTTTCTACAGTCCGG